>NC_042494.1:169429559-169431751 GCF_005508785.2 Acyrthosiphon pisum | reverse complement strand
TTAGTGAAGATACTAGAGAGTAATGTGGTATGGAAAAGACACTTAGATCAAATGATCAAGGCTGGTGACTTCTATAGGAACCCAAGTGAGAACTTAGATTATGAAAATGAACAAAATAGTGATGTGAGTAAACAATTAGATGATGAATTAGAGAAGGAGATAGTAAAAGAAAAGTTGGACTTAGTACTAGGTGAAGCTTCAGTTGAGACTCCTAAGAGTGATGAAATTGGTAGATGTGAGAGACGACCTGGACTAAGGGGAAATATAAAAAAAATAATTAAGTTAGATCTATAAGATTTTAAATGTGTATTATGATTAATATTATTATGTTATTTTTTTTTATTGTATTAATTATATTATGTTGATTATGTCTGTGTTATGATTATGTTATTACTAGGTACAAATCTTAGGGCAGAGATATGTAACAGTTTGGCTACACTGCTTGGCCGGCTGTTCTGCCTTATAGGTTATATTTTGTATTATATTAATTAATTATGTTGCTAAGAAATGTTGTAATAGCACATTTACTTTTTTGTTCGGTTCTCTATGTAATAAAGTACTAAAGTGTCATTACTCAGGTGTCATGTGTGTAATTATTATTTGGTTACCTCTACAATATTGTACAGGAGGTACCTATACTAATATTATATTTTATTACTATTTAATTATATTTCATTACTTATTAGTAGTAATTATTTATTACCATTGAGTAATGATAATATTTATACTCAATATTATCAATTTATTACTTATTATCGCATGCACTACTCCCGTGGCATTTTGATGTGCATAGTCTCTCCGCAGCTTTGCACTTGCACTTCCGTGTTTTACATTTTTGTACACACGTACATCGGTCGTAGCCCTGACCACCCAAATTAGAAAATGTCCGTGCTGTTTCTCGGAGTGAAATCTTGGTTTCTAGCACATCATCGACTTTCAGAAATCTTTCCTTGCAAATTACAAATTGGTTTCTACTATACAAAGTTGAAAGGCGACCTTCCTTAGTCCCGATTTCGTACATGTCATTGTTAACTGTAAAACAAATTTTATTAGTTTATCTGGAATATTAATAATAAAAGTATAGTATTTATAGGTACTCGAAAGAATAACTCCAATAATATTTCTAAAATCACTACGGGCCCTATCGACGTCTGGAATCTTAACCGTTACTGACTGACCAACTTCGCCGGGACGGAAACGATTTTCGGAAGCTTGCTTCATTTTTGTCGCTTGAACTTTTAAATTTTTAAGTGATTCATTTCTACTCTCACAAATAGATTTTATTCTTAAAGGTACAGCTAAAATAAAACAAACACATAGAGTAATTTTAATAATATTACCTACTCAACAAGAAATATTATTATTACTATTATTTTATTTTATACATTCGGTATTTTCGATATCGTTGTTACTGTTTGATTTTATTCTTAAAGGTACAGCTAAAATAAAACAAACACATAGAGTAATTTTAATAATATTACCTACTCAACAAGAAATATTATTATTACTATTATTTTATTTTATACCTTCGGTATTTTCGATATTGTTGTTACTGTTTGAAGTAGTGGAAATAGAATTCAGAGCTGTTTCGAGGTCTTCTTCGGTTCTTAAATCGCTTATTATATTTATTGGCAGAAGTGTACTCTTTAATCCAATTTTTGCTTTTGTACCGAACATAGCTTCGTAAGTTGAACATTTTATTCCTGAGTGTAATGAACGGTTTTTCATAAACTGGATAAATTTTAACCCCTCACTCCATTTTTTAGTACGGTTATCTGTCAACCAAGTAGCAAGCACATTTTCAATGTCCTGGTTAGCTCGTTCAACTGAACCCTGGCTCTGTGAGTGACGAGGTTTACCATGAATTATTTTAAGTTCTGGCCACATCCTACATATTTCAGTTACAACTTTATTTGCAAATTCTCGACCATTATCCGATTGTAAAATTGACGGTGCTCCGAATGTTGTGAAAATATCTAAAAATACATACGCTACGTTTTCAGCACGTTTGTGTTTTAACGGTCGAAGTAGTACGTATTTTGTGAGGTGGTCCTGGTAAACCAATATAAACTTATACTCACCATCCGATTGTGCTTGCATATCTATTAGGTCAATTTGACACCGAGAATTCATCTCAGAAGATATAATTGGTTTTACCACCAGCCCTTTCTTGGCTGTGGTTCCTTTTTTTT
>NC_042494.1:169424902-169429459 GCF_005508785.2 Acyrthosiphon pisum | reverse complement strand
CTTTTCTCATTTTCAAATCATGTTTTGCCCATTTCATAACACTTTCAAATACCTGAAAATTACAATGATAAATAATTGAAAATAAATTTAAATATCTCAAAATGTTAATATTGAAAATCATGAGGGGGGGGGAGGGGGTGTTTCTAACTATTCTTTTCCATACTTACATAAAATAATATATTTGTAATAGGTACATTAGGTTTTATCATTTTTATTATATATTATTTTTTTATAAGCGCCTGGTCATTATTTAATTCAAGTATATGTGTTTTTTATTCCTAGATTCATAGTAAATAGATTTTATACAATATAAAATAAAAAGGCGTGTAAGTGGATGTCACTCTGATGTACAGTAGGTTACAAGTGGGTCACTGTATAATGGATAGTATTAAATTTGAATTCAATGATATAATATCACTGTATAAGAAAAACGATTCTAAGCGGAGACAGTATGTCAAAAAAAATTGACCAATAATAGGTATCTATAATAAATTCCAAATTAATCATATCACAATATCCATTAGGTACTTATAACGCGTTATACATAAACAACAAATTGTGGTACAATCATAGATTTATAATAGTATACATTAGAAGTTTCAAGTACCCCCAAATAATATTATACAATCAGAACAAAACAACTAAAATAGTAATTCCGATTTTTAATATGTAATTTCGTACAAATTTGAGCTTAAAATTACTATAAAAATAAGCTGTGCTTATGTATTTTTTAGATATTTTGGTAGCAGAATTAACTACTTACGTGGAATCTTGTTTTAAATTTTCAATCCTTGAATAAAAGTAGAATATTTTATAAATTTTGAACTACAAAATAATTATTCAATTTTGCATCTATTTGTCAAAATTCGATCTTTTTCGATTTCGATTTCTTATTCGATTTTTTTTTTGAAAAAGGTAGACAAACTTATGAATAATCTTGTATAAGATTTTCAAATCTTAGATAAAAAAATTAAAAAGAAAATTTTTCATGAATTTCTAACTAAAAATAATTTGCAAATTTTCGTCATTTTTACGTATTTTGTCAATATTTAAACTTTTTAGATGCTTATAAAAAAAAAATTGTGGCTATGGATTTTTAATTTTTTTCATCTGCCTTTGAAACAATATAATAGGAACTTTCTATTCAATTTTCAAGTTTTTTTAACCAACAAATAAAATTTTATTGATATTTATAAAAAAAAAAACTAAATAAAATGGAAACTGAAAATGTCCGTAAATAGCTCAAAATATTTGAAAAATGTTATTGTGTATAGAAAATGCTAATATAAACATTTAGTCAAAATTATATGTACCTACGGTCATTTGTTTTAGATTTGTACCAAAAACCAAAATCGATTTTCTCGAAAACAGATTTTGCTTAAAAATTCCCGTTTTCCCTTAATTATTCTTTTGTTTTTCACGGCGCTTTTGAATACTACCCAGAAATTTTTACTTTTGACCCTCCCAAAGTAACAACTAGATTCACTTTCCTATTAGAAAAGGTACTGTTGATGAACATCCAAGCACTTTTATTGTCATAACAGACACAAAAAAAAAAAACCCACATCATTGTAAAATCAATACATTTATCGTTCCACTCAGAATCTAAAACATTTAATGTAGGAGTCTGAAATAGTAAAGCTTATTTTTCTAGAACTGTGTTATTCTACAATAATATTTGCAGATTGCTTACTTTTTCTTCATATGGGAACAGCAAGGTCATAACAGGGAAGATAAATCTTAACCCAATATCTTTCAAAAGATAAATGGAATAGGGAACTCATCAGTTTTTAACCACTTCCCTGAAATTAATTGTCATTAAATATATAATTTATAACCGAAAAATATTGATACTGAAGATAATTTTATCATACAAAAACTGTTTTTTAATGAATGTTTCAGAACTTGATAACAAATCCGTACAGTTATGTAAGTCAGCAAACGCCCTGATACCAAGACAATTCGATGCATCAAGTTGTTTTTGTAAAAATTCAGCACATGCAGCACTTACAAAATCTAACTGTAAGATGTTTGCACTTGATAATAAAACCTTGAAAATCAAGAATAATACATTTAAAACAATTTTATATTAGTCTACGTAAAATCAAATTGTTAATTATACCTGTGCATTTTCTTTTGTGACAATAAATTCACCAGTATAAATATAATCTACTAATATTTTTAAAACCATGGAATCTAATTCTCTTATATTAACAAGATCTTTATTGCTCTCATCAAAATTATCAAACATTGCTCTGAAATATGGACTAGCTGCAATTAGAACATTTTTATGTCCTAATACTAAAGTGCCGTCTTTTGTTTCAAATCCAGTATCACATAAAACTTCATTTCTAAAAACAAAATTGTGTTACTAATATTTATTTTGAATTAAGGTAAAATCACAGTTAGCATACTTGCGTAGAGATTGTAAATTTTCTAGTATTATTTCAGAGTGAGAGTAATTTCTAAATTGTGTCGGTTCACATTGAGGTTCACATTCATTTGATCTCAAAACTTCCCTTAGATTACTTTCACCAGATGAAGCCTGAATGGTATCCATTTCTTTTATTGACTTAACAGCTTTGAAATTAGCTAAAAAAAAAATGATTAATTTTAATATCATTATTACATTTTAATACTAAATTTAAGAACCTAAAACAGGGTAAAAATAAACAAAATACAGCTAATTATTTTTATACCTTGCATTAGGTATATTTTCAGCAGAACAAAGTTGTTTTTCATTAAGTAGGACTGAAGCATAACTGTCTTTCCCAAAAAATCTACATCCACTTTAAGGAACTAAATTTGTAATGTCACATCATGATCAGAATATTATATTTTTATTTAAAGAAGAGGTATATTTTCATTGTTAGTTAAGTAATATTGAATTAAAATAAGTACATTATGGAATGTGTTTCTTAGTTATTTTTCAATAAGTAAGTATGAATGCCTTTCCCAAAAATTTACAACTTAGTTAGGTAGGTACGTAAAATTTTGTTCACTAAACTTTTCACCACAATATAAACTTCATAAATCCACATTAGGTGTTCAAACACAAACAATTGATTATTTATGGAGACACTTAAAAGTAAAATGTAATATATAAGTAGTCACGTGGAGCAAAAAACCTATTTGAAAAGCAATTTATTACAGAAGGCGTTCAGTCAATTTGTCCTATGATTTTTTTTTAAGAGACATAAAAGACACGTTTGTATGAAATAAATTTTTTACCTACATAGATAATCATAGGTCCTACCATAGGGCAATATAGAGGCGGCATTATGTATTCAAACTGTATTGTATGGCTGATGCCAAACTAGCTAGTTGAATAGCAAAATCTTTTGCAGAGGCATACGTACCCATGAATTTCTAATTCAAAAGTTTGTGATTTTGTGAAAATGCTTACTTTGTTGCGCGTGTTACATATTAAGTCGGAAGCGGTGCCGGGCGTAGGTGACTGGAGGATCGAATCTCAGCGTCGATGGTGGATTCGGTGGTCGGCGAGAAACAATCAATTTCGTATGAAAAAACGTGATGACGGCTAATACGAAATGTACCTTGTAAATAGTAAATACGCGACGGCGCCGGCGCCGGTGATATTGATATTATTGTTAAAAAGAAATAGGTAACAATATATGGATACAAGTAGTTAATTGTTCTATGGTAATGTATATAAAATTAATAATATGATGATGAATAGAAAACGCGTATACCATCAAGTCAAAAAACAGGAGTTTTTTCAAAAAAAAAAAAACAGGAGGTTTTCGCCACGGACTAAGATAATATGGACTGGTATCGACTAGTGACTACCTTATCAGTGGCCCTAAAATGTTTCTAAAGCCGCCGTAAGGTACAACTAGGGGTAAAAGCGCCATCTATAGGTGTGTTATAAAAACACAATAATTAGAATTAGAAAACGTTTTCAAATTTTCAAAATAATAAATATTAATAATATACTGCAAAAATAATATTATAATTTATAATGTACTCATTATTGTGTAACGGATAGTATCCGTTTCTTTCAAATAATACAAATATAAAGAACATAATAACGTAGGTAGTCAAGGTGAGAATGTACGAGCTCTTATGATTAATGTAATAATACAGGTGGTAAGGGATGACGTTAAAGGGGTGCAAGTGACCGTGATATTATTTTATATATAATAACAAATTACAATAAAGAGAACGCTAGACGGTGAGACTAATCGATCATAAAATTATATAAAATCACATTCAAAACCTACTAGTCATATTAAACGACAGGATATGGGAGCCTATTCATCACAAAATAGATATAGTACAAAAAACCATAAAGCAGGATGAGAATGTAACAGATAATTGTCGGTTCGTGGAAAGATCATTATGATTAGGTTCACACGTGTGCACGGGACACCGACAAACGCGGCGACGCAATATGGATAAGACAATGGACCAGGGGGTAGGTAGGAGAGCCTGGGCCCTTACAAAAGCAGACCGGAGACGGCCTGTATTCAGACGTGTTTTCTCCACTGCACTACGAGCACCTTCACGACACTTTGTGTAATAATTTAATTATTT
>NC_042494.1:169422234-169424441 GCF_005508785.2 Acyrthosiphon pisum | reverse complement strand
AGAAGCACTGTTCTAGATTAAACTGTAGTATATCTAAATATATATAATATGTATTATATACATACTTCAAAAATTAAATTAGGTTGCAAATATCCCAAGAAGTGACTAAATTATACATCATAATATTTTATAATTGATGTCTACTTGATAAAAAATATTTAAAACAAAAATACAAATGTAAATTAAAATTATTAGATGCTAACTCCAAAAAAAATACATTTTAACTCATAGTTTTAAAGCATTTTGCATTTAACAGTATGAAAAATTAGGCCTTCATAGAAACCTCACTCTAAATTGATGATTGTTGTATTTTTTGTACTGGAAAGTGTCTTTACACAAAAAATAACACACATATCAAAATCAATACATTCATCAATTCACTCAAAATCTAAAAATAGAAATGTTATTACAAACCTCACATTTGATAATTCACTCTTAGTTATTTATATTAAATTTTCTGTTTTATATGGTTCAAAGAAATCAAATAGAGATTTCTGAAAGTCTTTTAAAAAGTTGGAAATGGAAATGAGAAATCTGTGAGTGTGGCGAATGCATAAATGGTGGTATTTCCGGGTTATCATGACTACCCTTTATAGGAATCTATTTATTTAACTGGTTGCCATCATCTAAATTCTATCTGACTGAATTTGTTTAACGACAAAACTTGGAAAATTATCCATTTTCTAGAATTCTAATGGATATTGAAATTCTTTCATCCGGAAAAAAACGATTAACTGAATTATTTTGAGATATTTAAACATGTTTATTGCGGTTGACGCCAAATAGCGTCGATATTTTACATAGTTCGCATATGCTGAAAACTCCAATTGGGTCATGTACCTAGTTATTAAATTCACTACAATTTGGTCAACATTACGATTAAACTTTTTGATTTTCTTCAGCGTGTTCTAGCATTATTTTCTCGATTATTTCATAAACAAGAGCAAGTCGTACGCTGATATTTTTAATTTTTTCATGTTTAGGAAATTCTTTTATAAAACTCCAATTTTTTCAGCGTCACAACAAAGTATACACGAATATGATACATAACAAACGTGTTAATTTTTGTTTAAAATTTTAAAATTTTTTTTATATTTATACTTTTTTTTTTACTACCCAATAAATGTATAACTGAATGTTAATTAAATATCGACAATATAAGTATCTATATATTTTTTTAATCAATACATTTTGGTAGTCGATTAATTCAGAAGTACCCAAATGTTTGTTTTTTTGATAACATTTGTATTTATTGTTAATATGATAATAATTATTGTAAAAAAATTACCTTTGGACAATTTTGTAGTTCTGTTTGTCTATTTGCACCTCCCATCATGAGACCGTATGTATGATGATGGTGTTTCATAAATTCTTTTAACACGCCACACGTCTGCATTGATAACTCTCTGGTAGGAGATATAATTATACAACCAGTACCATTTCTGGGCATGAACTTCAGCTTGTAAATCAATTCTACAGCTGGTATTAAAAAGGTCAATGTTTTTCCACTGCCAGTTTTCGCAGCTCCGACTAAATCACGTCCCGCCAACAATGGAGGTATAGTTTTGGCTTGAATTTCAGTCATAACTGTAAATCCCATGTCTGCTATACCTTTTAATGTATTTTCACATACATGACCTTCTAGACTGGAAAATTTTCTATCCTCAGCCATTATTTTCAACTCCAGGCTAGGACCTGGAAGTGCTGTGAATGAAACAATTATAAAAATCGCTTAGTCTCAAAGAACCCGGGTAAACAGTTTTTTTCACTATTCACGTTGTATCAATGGTACACAATAATATTAATAATTGTTATTATTTCATCTTAACCTAAGTTCACCCGAGGTGATTTGCACAGCAAATAGGAGGATATTTTCGATTTTAATGTCAGAGCGAGCGTAGCGAGCGAGTGGCCACTATGGCAATGAACGTATACTTTAAAAACAATATTTTTGAAAATCGAAGTTCACCCGAGGTAGTTATAAAAGGATGTCAGCGCACTATTCGTTTTCTCTCTCTGGCCCACGCGCAACATAGACAAAACGCATTTACGCAAAATCATTTTTTCTATCCGTTTAAGTAATCTTAGAGTAAAGTCACCTATTACAAAAAAAGATAGAGAATAATACTTTTGAGGGAATGACATATCGATTTGTCTAAATATTATCTCAAATCAATTTAAACATCATTTAAATTTACAACATTTTT
>NC_042494.1:169388659-169420681 GCF_005508785.2 Acyrthosiphon pisum | reverse complement strand
TGACCGTCTGACCAGATCAAAGAAGCTGACAGCATATATAAGGGAGACAGGAGTACAGCTGATCAGATGTACCTGGACCAGCAAGACCGAAGTCACTTCACGTCACCAGCCATTATACACCGCTACTACCTACCACGGAATCATTCTACATTACTACTATATTTTCATAATTGACTGTTCTAAATTATTAAAACACATTTTATTACTTTGAAATTAGTATTATTATTTCAAACTACATCATCGTTTGGATTCTGAAAGGGCTGCACGTAACAACATTTTACAAAATTATATTAGCTATACATATAAGATTACCTATAATATTTTACTTTTAATTTTAAGAATTAATAACAAATAAATGATTATCATTACTAAAAAATATTAAAAATAAAAACTTAGAAAAAAACAATAATAACTAAAATTAAAATTAAAATGTTTAAGCTTATAAAAATTTACTTATTTAAGAATAAAACATAATAGCATAATCTAAAAAAAAAATAATAATAATAATTTCTAAAACCTAAAAAATATAAGTATATTCATAAGATTATCCTATTAAATTAAAGTAGTATCTATTATTTATAATAATTTTTATAGTAAATACCTATTAGGTACTACTTATTTAAAAAAATAAAAAATAAAAAACACTAAGACTAAGATTCAATTTTTTTTTTTTGTAACTCACTTATTTAATAACTTAAAACTAAAACCCTCGCTAAAACCCAATAAAATTTTTTTTTATTATTTTATTACCAAGTAAAAGTATATACCTAATACGAATATATAGTTTTATAACAATTCATACTTACATTATTAAAAAAAATTGATTATAATTATTTATATACCTATTATACATGAATTATTATACAAATACTTATTACGAGATTTTATTAATTAAACATTAAAAGAAATTAACAAAAATAACATAATTAATTAATATATTTATATATATAATTCATCCTAAGAAAATAAATCATAATCAAACAATACCAACACAAATAACTATTTGACACAGTGTTATATTAGTAAGTATAAATAAAATCCAATTCATTTTCATCAACTTTTAAATTAACAAAAAATTTAGTCAAAAGTATTCATGAATAAATTTTTGTTTTATGATATTATTTTTCTATTACATTTCAATAATAAATCTCTCATAATATGCAAAAATCCAACCAAACCCATCAGGATAACTTTAAATTCCCAGATATTGACTTTACCTCTATCTCAACAAGTTGGATAAATAAATGCAATAAAGAAAAATTAATTATTGAATTATCTAGAATACACCTAATAACAACTGGTCTGGTTCCAGAACTAAAAACTAGGCTACAAAAATATTTAAAGGGGAAGCCATTTCAGACGATTTCGATACGCAAATAACTAATATAACATTTATCTCAGAACCAATTGACAAACCTAAAGATAATATAATAAAAAAACAACATGCCTGACAATAAAAAACCATATTTCAAACCAAACAATTCCACAGGTTCGATTTCTGAAAACATTGACACTTTTCTAAAAAAATATGATACCGTCGCCTTGCTATCACGAACCTCGGTTTTTAATTGTCTACCGTGGTCCGTGCGAATACCGTTTCCGGAACCATAGGTTGGAAATTACAGTGTATTTAAAATACGCGTTTACGGTTAATCATATTATAAAAATATTATAATCATTTTATACCTATTGATGTATTGTTATTTTTTATTTTATTATTTCAATTTTCAATAATAACAATATTACTCTTCACCGCACGCCGTTAAACTCGACAAAGCCGTAGGAACTAACGTCACACGGGCACCGATTTTTGTTTCATTGTCACTGTTGTCACTTGTGACCATAGATTAAAAGTTAGTGTGCTCGTGACTTGTCAGTTGCTCAATTCGCAAAACAGTTGTCACTTGTGAGTTGTCGCTCGCCGTATAGTCGCGTCTCGAACCGCCATCCGCCAAATTCACCATCGACGGCACGCTGAAAATCGCTGCTCATACGTCCTACGTTGACACAGCTGCCGGGACATATCACATACTGCCCGGAACGCGACTACAGGTGGTAAGAATTTTGACAAAATTCGTCAAAATCATACAAATTTGCAAATAATATTAAGTTTGTGGGTAGGTGCACGTGGCGTATGCTATCTGTCGACGTATAAAAATATACTCTAAGCAAATGTGTCCTTCATGTCTCTTAGAACACTTAGGTACTTATACATGTCTCCAAAACACTAAATTGTTTGTGTTTGAGCACCTGTTTGGATTTATAAAGTTTGGTATGGTTCTGAAGAAAATTGTAGATTGAACCAAATTGTATAAACATTACCTCCCCCCAACCTGAATTTTGTAATTTATTGATTGCGTTGATAAGTATAGTGCTCAATTAATTTGAATTTCTGACCAGTTTTTTAAAATGCCTGCTAAAGTTACCTGTTTACCCAGAAAGTAGAACTTAAACTGGTATGTAGTTTAGACATGTTAGCCCAGCCACATCTGGGGAAACTTTGACTTTCTAAGAAAACAGGTAGAGCAGGAATTATAAAAAGTTGACAATGTGAAGGTGAAAATCATAACACTATTCTTTAGTCAATGCTAGGATATATTCTAGTTTCTACTGTCAAGTCTTCATGATTGATGAGTATAACCAACTTTCGTGTTATTATAATATATTATTATTAGCGTTCATAATAAAAACATGAAAATACAATATGCTCAACATACAGTACATGTGCGTTTGATAAATTTACGACTTACATACAATTCCCGTCTTACATTCTTACCTCACAACTTCTGACTTCACCTTATCCCAGTTGTCTCTACCAACATCGATTAGGTATTTTGTATTTAAGCCCATATTTCAATACCATACCTTTGTCTAGAACTCTAGCTGTCCGGTATTGTTGATTGCTGCACTGAATTGAATTCAACTCCAATAAGTAAGAAAATAGGTCTCATATCTATTTTATATACATTTTTTAATTCAATACCTAATATTTTAATAAATCTAACTACCTAATAATTTAATAATTTCTTAACATCAGTGTTGGTTTTTACCCTGTCTACACTCTAAAGCACCTACATTTAGTTCTAAGCTTTAACCGAGGCTTTAAAACAATTATGATATTAAAATTAATCACAATTTGTAAAATATATTCAAAGGTGCTACCTATGTCAGTAAAAGAAATGGATACCATTCAGGCTTCATCTTGTGAAAATAATCTAAAGCAAGCTCTGAAATCAAATGACTGTGAACCAACTAATTTTAGAAATAACTCTCACTCTGTCAGAATACTAGAAGATTTACAATCTCTACGCAAGTACGTTGACAGTTATTTCACCTTCCTTCAAAATAAATACTAGTAAAATATTTTTGTTTTTAGAAATGAAGATTTTTGTGATATTAGATTTAAAGCAGATGATGGTAAAATTGTAATTGGACATAAAATTGTTTTATCAGCAGCTAGTCCATATTTCCGTGCAATATTTAGTAATTTTGATGAGAGCAATAAAGATCTTATTAATATAAAAGAATTGGATTCCACTATTTTAAAACTAATAGTAGATTATATCTATACTGGAAAAATTATGGTCACAAAAGAAAATGTGCAGGTACCTATAATTAAATATTTGATTTTATATAGACTTAAAAACAACATAATATCAGTTTATGTGAATTTTTGTTGATTTCTAAGGCGTTGTTATCAGCAGCAAATGTATTACAGTTAGATTATGTAAATGAAGCATGTGCTGAGTTTTTACAAAAACAACTGGATCCATCAAATTGTATTGTTATCAAAGCATTTGCTGATTTGCATAAATGTACGGGATTGTTGTCAAATTCTGAAGCATATATTAAACAACATTTTTTGTATGATAAACATAATTTAATTCTCTATAACAAGAGTAAGTAGGTGATTTATTGTAAAAATAATGATTATTATTTCCAGAGAAGTAGCTAAAGGCGAAGATTTTCTATCCTTATCTTCTGAAGATTTGGTGAAGCTTGTTTCCTCTAATGACCTTGCCGTTCCATTTGAAGAAAAAGTAAGCAAAGTACAAATTGTAATTTTTAATATTTTGTATGGAAAATCAACTTATAAAGGTGGGCAAGTGTACAGTACAGTTGATCAGTAGCAAGGCGTGAGGTTTTTGGTTGGGGAAACACTGAAAAAATAATAGCACTAATATGCCTAGAGCCCTCCATATTTATTTTATCTAAATTGTAAAAAATAAATGTTCAAAAAACTAAATATATATATTAATTAATAATTATATTAAAGAAATTAAAAGTGTCACAACTTCCTTAAAATGATAATTTAATATAATAACAAACCAAATGTACACATTTTTTTTTCGTATGAATACCTAGTTAATAATTCCATCGTTATAAATGGCATTAATTTAATCATCAGCCCATGAGGTGAAATTACAATATAAAACAATAAATATTAAGAAACATGAACGACTTCCAATCAGAATAGCGTGACAATGTGACGGTTACGTCGATAATAAATATTGAGGACTGAGCTATATACTTGGCAATAAAATGCTAATATTCTCTAAAAAAGTTGAAAATATTCTTTAAAAATCATAATATTTATGCGAAAAATATGCTTTTTTATGAATATATTCTCTTGAAAAAAAATATTAATTTACATGCAAAATAGTACAAAAAAAACTGATATAATTAAGTATATTATGATAAAAAGGAATATGCAAGTTTATGATAAAAAATAATATGCAAAAAATAAGCAAAATAATACATGTTAGAAAAAAATTGATAAAATTATATTAATAATAATAATAGGTATTTTTAACTACGAACATTTTTGAAAACCGTTAACAACTATATTTTGCTCTGTGTCTTCTGGTGTCATATTTGTACGACGATCTGTTAATATATTTTTATACGTGCTAAATTAATGTTCGACGTCAACTGAAGTCACCGGAGCATTTTGCAAATCAGTTATCATAGCCGGTGAAAAATTGTCTATTAGTTAAACTTCATTATTTCCATTCAAAACATTAGCTACGTTTTTTATGTCTGGGTACATTTCTCTAACCCTTTCTGGAACCCTATTAAACATGTGAGCTACACATGTAACATGAATTAAGTTGGGATAGAAAACTGCTAGTGACTGTCCCGTTTTCACCATGTACGGCACAGCTTTGAGAGCATCAATAATACTTTTTTATTTCCGCCCAAGGGCCACAGTAATTTTAACCCATCATTCACAAATCGAGCCACAGTAGAATGATTAGTCTTTTCTAAAACTTTACACGTTAAGAGAAAAGAACGAGTCTGATGATTTGACTTTAATATCCCAACCAATAAATTCACCACATAACGGCCATTTATATCCGTTGTTTCATCAACAGCAAACCAAATATTATTATCGCTTATTTCATTTTTTATATTGGATAAAGTCTTATTATAACAATGTGATAGATATTTTTTTTCTTAACAGACTTTCATCGGGTATATGTTTGCCAGTATATTTTTCTAAAAATGCCCGAAATTGTGGATTTTGCAATTTATACCACGGAATATTTGCGGCAACAAGACTCAAATATAAATCGATTCTGATAAAAACAATTGTTTTGTAGTGTTTAACTTACGCTTTTGAACTTCTTGGTGTGAAAATGTATCTACATGTTGTGATAACTGAGACTTTTTAATGCACGGTACATTTTTATTACACACTTGACTAAAAAGTTGTGCCATCAGTTGTAAAATGTATATTGTTTTTATTTAATAGTTGAATCCACTGTGAAATTAAATCTTTTAATTTAGTTGATGGTGTTTTCGGCATTATGGACAAGTAAAAACAAGTAACTAATGAAATATAATGAAACTATAATGTATACCTATGTCAACACTACACAACACGCGACACTGCAGTGTTGTCCCGTACATGTAGTAATAATTGAACGCCTGGAGCTAGCTATTTTTGAAGTGTAGTAATAATTCCTTTTCTTGTCGGGCATTGTTTTTTTAGATAAGTCACTTATCTACTACAGAATATTACAGTACAGTACTAATTAAGGCATGATCGTATATACGATGGTTATAATACATATATAATGTATCAATATCATATCACTATTATCCGACACATTATTTATATTATTTACGTCACTGCAACAAAAAATATTGAATGTATAAAAATTAATCGATATATTCTCAAATATTCTTTTATCTTGAAATATTCTCAAAAATGCTAAAAAAAACTTTTGCCATTAATTAACCGGTTTCATGATATGTAAAGATTTCGAACCCCCGTCTGACTGCATAGCCTCAAAAAAAAAATATGCATAAGAATATAATTCTGTCCCCTAGTTATCATGTATAAAATTATATAAATGAAATATTAAGTAACTATCTGTTGAAACAAGGTAAAATTATACAAATTATCAATTATATTATGAAATAATTAGTTCAAATCAATTGTATAACTGCTGGATGATAATGAATTTTTTCTGTCGGCTCCGAATGAAATTATTTGACTATAACTTTCACCTCTGCGGACCACAGGCTAATCAATAGACCCATAAAATGTTGCGAATGCAGCACATCAACCTTCTAATGCATGTCTATATTGTGATTGATATGTGTTTAAAAATAACAAATAATATATAGTTAATACCATAAAAATATAATAATAAATATTCCTTTGTTAGCTATAAAAAGTAGGAATCTATGATCTTGAAGATCTATTATATTTTTGGGACCCTGTGATAATTATACACTATTCGATAGTTGAACAAACAAACATTATTATATTTTAATCTAGTTTTAAATATTAATTGTTATTGTAGGTATTTGAATGTGTTATCAAATGGATAAAGCATGATTTGGATCGTAGAAATGATTTTTTGCCAAATTTAATGGAACATGTACGTTTGCCATTATTAAAGCCTGATATATTATTTAATATATATGAAGAACCTCTTTTAAACACTATTCCTAAATGTATGTTATTTACTTAAATTTGCCATCACTATAAATTTATATATTTTATGAATTATTATCATAATTTTTTTAGGTAACAATTATTTAGTTGAAGCCTTAAGTTATAATCATCAAAAATCAGTTCAGCATTTCACCATTCCTAAAACGATTAAGTTTAAACCTAGACAGTTTGGTTCTCAAAAAGTATGATTATATTTCGATAAATTTATCTTCACAGTTATTTTGTCTATTTAATTCTATTAGGTTATTCTAATGTTCAATAAGTCTGATACGTCGTCAATGCGTTCTACAGAATGGTATGACCCAGCAACCCAACTACGAGAGAATGCACCAGGAATAAATGATTGTCGCCAGTTGGCTGGTCTAGGTGTAATAAGAGATCAATTTGTGTTTGTTATGGGTGGTGTGAATGAAAGAAGTTCTAAATCTGTTAGTATGCTTGATGTATCTTCACAATCGCCCTTTTGGGTTCCAATGGTAGATATGTTAGTTAGTAGGAGGCGATTGGGAGTTGGTGTATTGGATGATTCCATATATGCAGTAAGTGAAATCAATATTTTATTTATTTTATATTAAAAAAGTATATTATTTGTAATTCCAGGTTGGTGGATGTGGTGGCAACAGTGCTTTAAATAGTGTAGAGGTTTTTGATGTCAGTATTCAAAAATGGAGATTGGTAGCTAGTATGTCTACTGAAAGATGTGATTTGGGTGTTGGTGTACTCAATAATTTATTATACGCAGTGAATAATTATATTATTTATTTATTTATAATTTGTATTACATTTCTCATTTCATTAAATTGTGTAGGTTGGAGGTGCTCGTAGTGGTAAATGTTTGAAATCTGTGGAATATTATGATCCAGCACTTGACACATGGTCTTCAGTTGCAGAAATGTCTGAATGCCGTGATGGTGTTAGTGTAGGAGTCTTAGACGGTCATATGTATGCTGTGGGTGGCTATAGCAGTGGAGAGTATCTTAAAAGTGTTGAGTTTTATAGACCAAGTGATGGAGTTTGGTCGTCTGTAGCTGATATGCATTTTTCTCGATACAGACCTGGTGACTAAAATAATAAATATTTCAGAACTAACTTTAATTATATATTTAGTATAAATTACATTTTTTTCTTATAGGTGTAGCTACATTAGATGGTTTATTATATGTTTTTGGTGGGGAAACTGAGAAATCTATTGTTGATACTGTAGAAATTTACAACCCCAACACCAATACTTGGACCATGGAGACATTGTCAAGACATGGACTACGAGTTTATAGTGGAGTAGTCGTTGATAGACCACATCATTATCATTAATCAGCTTTCAGAAGTACTCATTGTTAATAGTATAAAGATATACTTTTGTAAACATTTTGTTGACACGTGTATTGTTTTGAATATTTGATAAGAATGTGTTTTATAATTTATACTGACTATTTTCAAATAAAAAAAAATAAGCTAAAAAGTTAATTATATTGCAGTATATCAGTAAAATCTAAAATTGTATCTATAATGTACTATTTAAATTATATCTTTTAGATTTTGTGAGGAATTATGACATTTTTTTGATTTTTCAATGATTTTTTTGTTTTTGTGCATGTGTAGTGTGTACAGTGTAAACGTTGAAAAGGTACTTGAAATTTTTACCAAATGTTTATTTGATCATTTTATATGCGTAAACATTTTAAAATATTTTGACTTGTATTTGGCTATTTATAGATGTTTTGAATTTTTTTTAGTTAATTTTGTATAAATGTTAAAAATGTTACTATTGGGTCAAAAATATGAATATTAGATTTCTCATAGGTTGTTATGGTAGCAGTTTAAAATTATTTAAAATGTATATGCACAATTTTTAAGCTTTTAATTATTTTTCTGTTAATAATATATAAAATGTTCAATTTCTACAGCTAAGGATTGAAAATGTAAAACAAGATTTCCCGTAAGTAGTTCATATTGTAACCAGAAAATATAAAAACCCTGTTTTTTTGTGACAGATATTTTAAGTAAAAATTTCTGGCAAATATGACATTTAAGCGAAGATAAACTATTTTATATATTTTGTTGTAATTTAAAAATATTATTCATGAATGGGAACTTGAAATTTTAAAATATATTATTATATTAATGACTATAATTCATAGTAAATATAATTCATTTATTACCCATAATCAGTCCTGTAAAGTATTTAAGTAAAAGTATTTGAGTAAAAGTATTCAAATACTTTTTGGTATTGAATACTTTGGTTTTTTATTTCGAACATTTTATTTTTATTCGAAATAATTGGTTGGACAAATATTATTGTCAACTGCAATAATAGAATAATAATTTTATTTTATATTCTATATTTCTGTGTTAGCCGAAGCCAAAAACGTTTGTGAAAAACAGATTTCTAAAAAAAGTTATTGAATAACAATATTCCCTTTAAAACTATTAGATTACCTACCACCTATGTGTTTATATTACGATAGTTAGAAACCCACTTTAAAAACCAAAAGTATTTGAGTAGTATCTTAAATACTTAAAAAAATATGTATTTGAGTATTTACTCAAGTACTTTTTAAAAGTATTCTTTACAGGACTGCCCATAATGGCGTTTTCAAATGCATTTTTTTCTATTTAGGCTAAAATCGTCTGCTGAGAAACGTATTTTGATTATAATGTCTTTGTATCATTGAATTTAAATTTAACACAGCAACCCAACTAGACATATACTGTGCAGCAGTTTGGCACCCAGTACCCACTAACCCATTTTTATTTTAAATGTAATTAAATTGTGTTGGCGCCGACGTAACTCCTACGAGTATGGCGGTTAGCCACTATGACTCGCGTCGGTATGGGAGTGAGGTGACACTGGTCTTTTAATATTAAATGTTAACACAAAATTTGATTCTATAATATATGAATTTGAATAATACAAATGTACATAAATATATACCGTACAGAGTTGCGACCGTGAAAGACGTCTCTTTGACGGTCAGCGAATAATAATAATTGCTATAATAAAAATAATGCTGTCTTATGGACAACTGTAAAATACAAAACAATAATAATTGATAACGACACCGCGGCGGTAATATAAGAATGGATAGGACATGCCTACGCCACAGATTACTTGAAAATTTCACTGAATGTTTATATTAGAATTTTCTATACACGATAAAATTTTGAACATAATTTGACTTTTTTTGAGCTGTTACAGATATTGTCAGTTTTCAATTTTTTTAGTTTTTTTTCTAAAAATATCTATTAAGTTTTATCTGTTTGGCTAAAAAGTGTAAAAATGTAATACAACGCTCTGATATATTGTTACAATAGCAGTTGTAAAATATTAAAAATACATGGACATAATTTTTTTTATAAGCATTTAAAGATCGAATTTTGACAAAATTTATCAAATTTAAAATTGAATAATTATTTTGTAGTTATAAATTTATAAAATGTTCAAATTTTATATCTAAGGATTGAAAATTTGAAACAAGATTCCACGTAAATATTTTTATTCTGTTACCAAAAAATCTAAAAATACATAAGCACAGTTTGTTTTTATAGTCTAAAAGCTTAAATTTGGACGAAATTACATATTAAAAAACCTGGAATAACTATTTTAGTTATTTTGTTGTGATTGTATAATATAATTCGTGGGTAGGTACTTGAAACTTCTAAAGTATACTATTATATATCTATGATAGTACTACAATTTGTAGTTGATGTATAACGCGTTATAAGTACCTAATGGATATTGTGATATGATTAATTTGGAATTTATTATAGATACCTACCTATTATTGGTCAATTTTTTTTTTTAATACCATAGATAAGTATATAATATATATCTTAAACCTAGACTGACATACCGTCTCCGCTCAGAATCGTTTTTCTCATACAGTGATATTATATCATTGAATTCAAATTTAATACTATACATTACATACTATAGTAACCTACTGTACAGCAGAGCGACATCCACTTACCCACCTTTTTTTTGTAGTGCTTGTTATTCTAATTATAAGATTAATATTATGGTAAAAACACATTACCCAAAAAATGGGCCTCGTGCCTTATTGTATATTGGCCATAGTTCTTGAAACTTGTGAGTACGTTTCATATTTCAGTACACACCGTCCTTTATTATTCATCACTAAAAGTGTTGTAAATTGCGATTCTGTCGTTTAAAGTAAAAATTGAAAAAAATGTATTATCAATAAATAATTGCGGTCTTTGAAACTTGTTTATTTTTACACGTATAAAAAAGTTATCTACAGTTTAATCCTCGTCTCCTCTTATCTAATACCAGATTGACATCGACATTCTTATGTCAACTTTATTCAGTAGAAACAAGACACTCTTAGTTTTTTAAAATAGTTAATTCATTTGTAATTGTCAGGTCTTCCTGTTTTACCCTGAATATTAAATTAAATTATCTTGTATGTTATGTTATGGACCAGGAGGTAGTAGGGATAGTTTATTAGGGTGGGAATCTGTTGAATGCTTATGACCCCAGTCTAAAGGGGCGGTGGTAAACTCTCCCGGGTCAATCTATGTTCACCTAAAGGAAATGTGTAAACTCTCCCGGGTAAGCTTTATATTTACCTGAACGAAATGTGTAAACTCTCCCGAGTTATTTTAAATGTTATTACTACTCTATAAAATAAATTGCCAGATTGTAAATGTCATATACATTTTTCTATCAATTGTATTACTGTTAACCTGTATTTTCTATTTAAATATTAATTATTTATACCTTAAGTTTTTTGAAATCAGTGTTTTCCAATTACCATAAAAAGTAGTTTGACTATAATATATTATTATTTATAGCTCATAAGCAACAATGATTTTTATTATTGACAGAATTATTTTAGTGTTACCAACTCTGTTATACGAATAATGTCCCAGTCCCATAGCTCCTCTAGCTTATTCTGGATAGAGTATAGTAGTACTGAAGTAGACCCGGGAGAGTTTACATGTTCCCGTCAGGTAGTATTGGAGAGTTTACATGCCATTTAAATCGGGAGAGTTTATAATCGCCCGTCTAAAGTCTTGACAATGGATACCAGTCCAGGGGAAGTTTCACTGTACAGTGTACATGTATTTATAAATACGAAATACTTACAAATCCAACATCGATTGCCTAAAATATTATTTTTATAATATAGCGCAGAACTCACTGTCTAAGTATTTGCATTGTTGCAATTGAAAATGTTTTGATGTACAAACATTTTGATTACAATTCATTTAACATCGCGTAATAATGTTTTGTACGAATATTGGAAAAATATAATCCTAAAAACTTACCCCAAGTTACTTCAAATTTAATCATTTTCTATACACCATTGAATTTCTCTCTTTTAGAATTATTTACATGCATAAGAAAATTTCGATAATTATTTGTTTTTTCTAAATTATTGTCGTTAAAATATTTTTCGCTGCGTCGAAATACTTGAAAATGTAATACGAGGTTCCTCATAAGTCATTGTTAAGAGGACGCCACACATGCATGTGTTGTCTCCGTCTTACAAACTGGGAACATACCAATTTACGTTCAGAAATTTAAGTTAAAATTAAAGTGAATCGATTATTATCATTATTATTATAATCAATTATCTATGAAAAATTATGGTAAGAACCATGATATAATGAAAATAATAATAATAATAATAATAATACAATTAATGAACCTTCAGTACGAGTTTGAACTTTATGGTGTCATTTGTCGATCTGTGGCGTTTATATTAAACGAATTAACCAATTATTTTTAATATGTTCTAATAATGGGTGACGACAATTTCGTGCAACGATGTGCTACCCGATTTTGTTTTAAACTTGGTCACAGTGCGACGGAAACTTTTCAAAAGCATCAAAAAGCTTATGGAGAAAGTGTGCTTTCAAGGGCCCAGGTGGTTTATAGCATTTTCAGAAGGCAGAGAGTTGATTGAAGAAGAACCTCACAGTGGAAGACCTTCAACTGCAAAAAATGATGAAAACATCATCAGAGTTCGAGATCTTGTCCGATCCGATCGTCGATTGACGGTCAGAATGATTGGAGAACAGTTGGGATTATCTCACACTACCGTTCATCAAATTTTAACCATTGATTTGAAGATGAGAAAAATCTGCGTAAAAATGGTTCTGAAAATTTCGTCACAAGACCAAAAGGACAACAGGAGAGACAGGTGTCTCGATTTCATGGAGCAGATTGAAAATGACCATTCTTTCTTAGAATGTGTCATTACTGGAGACAAGTCTTGGATTTACGAGTACGACCCGGAAATGAAGCGCCAGAGCCAAGAATGGCACACATCACAGCATCACCGAGGCAAAAAAAAGAAGAATGAGCAACTCAATCAAAACGATGCTGATTTGCTTCTTTAATAGCCAGGGAATGGTTTACAAGGAGTTTGTAAAATGTTTAATTTTTATAAAAACAAAATAATTTGCAAATTTTAAATTTTAAATGCTTCTAAATCATAATTCTATGAACGTATTTTAAATATTTATAGCCTGGTATTATGACAACGTACGAGGAACATTAATTAACTTACATTTATAGAAAAATCCAAAAAATATCTATAAATAGCACAGTCATAACTTTTTGATATTTCTCACGGACTAAGATAAACTTAATCATAGTCCGTGATTTTTCTGAACATTTTATCATGTATATAAAGTGATAAAATTAACATTTGTAGTACCTATGTTAATTGTGTACACAAAAATACAAAACAAAATATGAAAAATATGAATGAAACAATACATGTTTCGTAATAAATTATACATACAAATTTTCATATTTCTACCAACAATGAGACCATTATGTATGCCGATTAGTTAATAAAATGTGGTGGTCTATTGATAACTACTCCACCATAAATTCGTACTTCATTTCTTGACAATCTCTCCAAAGTCCAAGTATTGGTGTTGGGGTTGTAAATTTCTACAGTATCAACAATAGAAGATTCTTTTTCTCCACCAAAAACATACAATAAACTATCTAATACGGATACTCCTATAAGATGATGTAATTTCAATTCAATGTATTTAAAAGTCAATACTAAAAAATATAATTGTCATAGCCACCACTCACCAGGCCTGTATCTGCACAAATTCATATCAGCAACAGACGACCAAACTCCATCACTTGGTCTATAGACCTCAACACGTTTAAGATGCTTTCCATCACAAAAGCCACCAATAGCATACATCACGCCGTCCATGACTCCTACACTAACTCCTTTACGAAATCCAGACATTTCTGCAACTGTTGTCCATGTGTCAAGTGCGGGATCATAATATTCTACAGATTTAACAATTTCACCATCACCAGCACCCCCAACCTACACAATTTAATTTTATGAAATGTATTACAAATTACAAATGCATAATATAATATGATTATTCACCGCGTATAAACGATTATTGAGTACACCAACACCCAAATCATATCTCTTAATTGACATACTAGACACTAGTCTCCATTTTTTAATACTGACATCGAAAACCTCTACACTATTTACTGCATTTTTGATATCACCTCCACCAACCTAGAATTACAAAATTTTATATAATATTTATAATATAAAAAAGTAATATACCTATTTGTTTAACTTACTGCATATATACAATCATCCAATACACCAATTCCTAATCGTCCTCGTTTTACTACCATATCTGCCATTGATACCCAAGAGGGCGATTGTGAGGATACATCAAGCATATTAACAGATTTTGAACTTGATTCATTTACACCTCCTACAGCAAAGACAAATTGGTCTCTTATAACACCAAGACCAGCTGTCCGGCGACAATCATTTAACCCTGGTGCAATGTTCCTTAGCTTGGTTGCTGGGTCATACCATTCTGTATAACACTTTGGTGATGTATCAGACCGATTAAACATTAGAATGACCTAATAGAATTAAATTGACAAAATAATTGTGAAGATAAATTTATCAAAACGGAATCATACTTTTTGAGAATCACCAAAATTTCTAGGTTTGCATCTAATTGTTTTTGGAATGGTGAAATGCTGTATTGATTTTTGTAGATTAAAATGTAATGCTTCAATTATAAAATTGTTGCCTATAAACATTTAAATAATAATTAATAAAACATATAATTACATAATGAAGAATATATTTATTAAAATAACATACATTTAGGACTATTCTTTAGAATTGGTTCTTCAACTACATTATTTAAAACATCAGGCCTTAATAATGGCAAACGTACATGTTCCATTAATTCTGGCAAAAAATGTTTTCTCTGATCCAAATCATGTTTTACCCATTTAATAACACATTCAAATACCTACAATAACAAATATTTTAAATTAAATTAAAACATATTAATTTGATAAAACGCCCATTATAGTGTATGCTTGTACCATAAATATAATAGTTTATCGAGTTATTAGGTGTCCCCTTCTTTTTATAGCAATCAATGGTATAATAATTACAATTTGATGGTATTAAATCAATTTTCCATAGTTTCAATGCTTTCATAACTTTTTTATATGTATTATTAATATTAAAACAATTTTTATAATTGTCAAAACCTCCACCTATAAGGTTTTAATATATATTATTTGTTATTTATAAATATAAACAATATAAACGTGCATTAGAAAGTTTATGAGCTTCATCTGTAACATTTTTTTAAGCCAATTGTCTGCAAACCTAGGTGGTGAAAGTTATAGCCACCAAGTACAGTCGGGTTTGACAGAGAAAATTCAATAGTAAATACAAGATGATAAAATCAGGGCCAGTGCAAGGGTAAGGCGAGGGCGTCATTTTCAGGAGGCGCCGAAATTGCTTTTATAATTTTGAACATTTTAATATTTTTTTTTTTTTAGGAAAAATATTTTGTTTCTGTTGTAAATTATTCGATAGAGCTCCAAAGTTTGGCAATTGGTGGATTTTCTGATTGGCATAACATATCTGCTGCACTTAACATGCACGAAAAAGCGCCTAATCATTTTAAGGCTTATGGTACATGGATAGAAACAGAAGAACGGTTAAAACTAAATAAACAATAATTAATGCAGAGCACCAGCGAATTACGAACACGGAAACTGATCATTGCGTAAAAGTTTTAGATCGTTTGTTATTAATAACTTTATTTTTATCTAAGAACTATATAGCGTTTCGAAAACATAAATGCTGGAACGCATTACTGAATGCGTCATGAAGCTGCTTCACTTGCTGATCAACTTACAGATTTTAAGTTCCTAATGTCATTAGTTGTTTGGGTACGATATTATTTTTCAACTAAATCTAGTCGGTAAAAGTATGCAAGCAAAAGCAATGGACTTAATAAATGGTACTAATATGTTTAAAAGTTCTTTAGAGTTTATGTAGAACAGTGTTTCCCAACTTTTTTACCACCACGGACCACTTCGACAATATTTTATAGGTCGCGGACCACCTCAATTTTACACAAACTAGGAAGACTTTTTTTTTTTGCTCATTAACAAGAATACACAAAATTTATTGAAAAATGTTTAATTTGTATTATTTACATTTTATTACTGTACTATTATATATAATTATTATACTTAATATAACTATCATCATATTTCCTCTTCCGTGACAAATTCCTGACTAGGTTTCAAAAAAAAAAAATACTTAAAAAAACCAAACGTGGTAATCAAACGAATAACGAGCGAATACTGAATCAATATCCATAGCAGTTGTTTGTCGGTACTCATAACGTATAAATATATAAGCAACAATGTTTGCAATTGACATGATTATTATCGGTCGCGATAATAGTATAATTTATTACTCTGATACCTACACACTAATAAAAGTGGAAAATACTTATCGGTCGTCGGCAGAAACAGCGATAAGATAACCGTATATTACAGTAAAACGGTCTAACCGTATACGGCGTGTAAAATTATACCATTCTTCAATAAGTCGTAATGTTTTTCGCTGTTTAAAAAAAAAAAAAATTTTTAATAGAAAACGAAGAAAGGTACCGCGGACCACCTATGACTGGCCCACGAACCACATGTTGGGAAACACTGATGCAGAACGGTAGAGATCAATTTGATCAAATTTTGATCAAAGTAAAAGCAATAGCAGATGAATTAGGGGTGGATCCTGAAATAAAAGTAGTTCGGAAGCTTATAAAAAATTATGCACAGAGATTCTGAACATTAAGAAATTATTAATTTCTTGTTTGGATGTAAGTTCACCTCAATATTCTTCAATACATTTTTGACTATGAACTCCAAGACACATTTCCAAATCTTTGGATTTCTTTAAGATTATTATTGACGTTACCAGTGACAGTAGCTAGTGACGAGCGAAGTTTCTCTAAATTAAAACTCACAAAAACATACTTACGATCTACTATGGCTAATGAACGGTAAAAAACGAAATAGCAGCGGAACCCGATTTTTCTACAATTATACAAAGTTTTGCTGAGAGAAAATCAAGAAAAGTGTGGATCGATTAGAAATTTAAATTATTTATTATGTCATGTTTTATTGTGCATCTCTATTATTATTAATTTACAACCATTTCTGTATTATTTATTTTTATCATAATAAGTTAAGCATAATAATATACCATTTTTCTGTATTTCTATCCATGAACAACATTTTTTTTCTGACTATTATGACATGAATTGTTGTATGAAAAAGGCGCCATTTGGCATTTTGGCCTGGGGCGTCATTTAGCTTTGCACCGGGCCTGGATAAAATGGATCTCAACCAATTATTTTATTAGGTGATTGATACTTTGTATGCAAAGAAGCAGTGGATAAAAGAAACGAGTTAAGAAAGAAAGTACTACAAAATCCATCAACTAGCGAGTCTGATAGATACGAAGCACAAAGAAAGATTACAAACAAGATAATAAGAAGAGAACAGCGTCTTTATGAAAAGAAAATGATTGAAGACATGGAAACAAATAGATTTAATCCTAAAGTATTCTTTAATTTAGGTGGCAACATTAAAAAGGGCTATAAACCACTAACAAAAATATTAACAAACAAAAGCGGAAATCTCATCACCGAAGAAAGACAAATAGTAAACGAATTTAAAGTTTTTTTTGAAAAACTATTAAATAATGGACAACCGGATGACAATGAAATTGAAGAAATAGATTACTACACAGTGGAACCAGAAATCAGGGAACCTACTCAAAATGAAATCAACGCGGTTATTGACGGACTCAAAAATAACAAGGTATCAGTTGATGATGGTGTGGTTGCGGAATTGTTAAAAAGAGGAGGAGTACAGCTAAGAAAGAAATTAATAGAAATCATTAGGTGTGTATGGAGAGAAGAAAAAATCCCAGATGATTGGAACACGGCTATAATTTGTCCTGTATATAAAAAAGGAAACCCGACAGTAACGGAGAACTATAGAGGTATCTCTTTACTTGACGTAGGCTATAAAGTACTAACAACGGTAATCCTAGAAAGAATAAACATATACGCCAAAGACATTATCGGAAGTTACCAATGCGGTTTTCGAAAAGGTAAGTCAACCACCGACCACATCTTCGTGATAAGACAAGTGATGGAAAAATATTATGAATTCAATGAAGAACTACATTTATTATTTATCGACTTCAGACAAGCTTATGACAGTATAAACAGAAAGGAACTATGGAAAGGTTTAGAACTACTCGGAATACCAAAGAAGTATATAAATCTCGTTAAAATGTGTAATGAGAAGACAATCTGTAAAATACGCTACTTACAAAATTACTCGGAAACATTTGAGGTAAAATCTGGTCTACGCCAAGGAGACGCCCTCTCTCCCACATTATTCAATCTAGCTCTGGAAAAAATAGTAAGAGATACAAACGAACAACGGAACATGGACATAATTGGGGAGTCGGTAATTTTAGCTTATGCAGATGATATTGTAGTATTAGGGAAGACGAAAGAAGAAATTATTCAAACAACCGAGAAACTGGTCAAGACAAGTAAGTCAATGGGCCTGTGTATAAATGAAAATAAAACCAAGTATATGATGATGTCAAGAAATAATCAGAATACAAACGATCTTTTAATTAGTAACATGAAATTCGAAGCTGTAGATAATTTTAAATACCTTGGAGTAAATGTCAATAATAAGAATAATATGCATCAGGAAGTGAATGAAAGAATTATGTGTGGAAACAGGTGTTATTACAGTATAATCAAAATTACTTTCAAGGACATCAAAAATTCTTCTATATCATAGCTACCTGCGCCCAATTGTAACCTATGCTTGTGAAACATGGTCCATAACAAAAGGTGATGAAAGGAAATTAATAATATTTGAGAGAAAAGTACTCCGTAATATCTATGGACCACGTTTCAACCAAGAAACCAATACCTACGAAAGAAGAACAAACGATGAATTACAGAAATTATACAAAAGACCAAATATCTTAGCGTTTATTAGAAACAAACGACTAGAGTGGTTTGGACACACTTGGAGAGCAGATGGACTATTAATAAAAAATTGCTTGTTGAAAAAATTAACAAAACAAGGTCCCTAGGAAGACCAAGAACCCGATGGATGGATGTGATAACCAGAGACTTGAATGCGATAGGCCAAAATGTAACCTTTGAGCTGACGTACAACAGAGATAGATGGCGAGACCTCTTGAAGGCAGCAATGGTCCTCAACGGACCGGTAAGCTGAGAAGAAGAAGAAGAAGAAGATTGATACTTTGTACAATTATACCTAGCTAACAACAAATAGGTAGGTACCTAGTAAAAATTAAGAATTATATATTATAGCCACAGTAATAACAATAACCTGTGTATCATAGGATTAATAATGTAACTGATTTAAATTTATATAGTTGATTATAAAAAATTAGGTATTTTTGTTCTGTAAGCTGCGTTTTCGGTTAGTCTATGCATGCCAAAGAATACAGATAATCGTGTAAAAAATGCTAATAAAAACTGATATTTGTAAAAGAATATATTTAAAGGGGGAGGGGATAGACAAACCAAATATTTAAACAGCTATAGCATAAGCAATACAATATTCATATTCATGATTTATTATTATTATTATTATTATTATTTGGCAATTTATATTTTTAGTATTTAAATTTGATAATTTGATAATTGTCTTAAAACTGATATTTGTGATTTTTACCCTTGTCATCTTTTATTTGAAGATTTTTTCAGTGTCATTGTATCCCTAAATTCATACTTAATAGAGATTTATTAATGGATTGACATAAACTTTTAAGGCTGTAGGTTGTAGCGGTTTAGATTATTTTTCTAACTGTGTGATATCTATTATAATTATTTATCAAGAATTATTTACGGCAGCAGTGTAAGTTATAGCCAGTCATAGTCAGAGCAGACAAGGACAATTTATTATTTCATACAAACTGATAAAATGAATGGAAATCAAATATTCCATTAGATAATTGATACTTTGTACAATTATACCTACAAATACACACATAATAATTGCACCAACGGTTTTTGTTCAGTCTAAAAGCTTAAAGGATAACAATTTTACATTGTTATTATTTAAAAATATTATTTGAGGGTATCTGAAACTTTTAAAATATATAATTGTATTGTATACACACAATATTTGCAAATGCAAATTCTTTGCCAAACATATTAAAACTTACTGCAGTAATGTAGTATGAGAAATGTCTAATGGTAAAATAGACTATTTTAATGATGATATCATACCTGGTAATATTATTAAACGGTCATTCACAATTCTTTTTCATAAACAATGATTTTATATCATAGAATTAAAATACTATATCACACATGATCCTCAAGACACCTAGAGCAGTACCCACTTTCCCACCTTCATTTAGTTGATTTACCTTACAAAATATTCAAATACAAATAATCAAATTACTTTTTCTTCGAATGGAACAGCAAGGTCATTACAGGAAATAAGCTTCACCAAATCTTCAGAAGATAAAGATAGAAAATGTTCGCATTTAATCAATTTTCTGAAAATAATAACCATTATTTTTATAATTAATTACCGATATAGAGAATTAAATTATGTTTATCATACAAAAAGTGTTGTTTAATGTATGTTTCAGAACTCAACAACAACTTTGTACAGTTATGTAAGTCAGCAAATGCTTTGATACCAAGACAATTTGATGGATCCAGATGTTTTTGTAAAAACTCAGCACATGCACTATTTACATAATCTAGCTGTAAGACATTAGCAGATTGTAACAACACCTTAGAAATCAACAAAAATGCACATAAAAATATGTAAAAATATGATATGTTGTTTGAAATCTAGTTGTATCGAACCAAATATTTGATTGTAGGTAGGTACCTGTACATTTTCTTTTGTGATCATAATTTCTCCAGTATAAATATAATCTACTAATTGTTGTAAAATGGTGGAATCTAGTTCTCTTATTGTAACAAGATCTTTATTGCTCTCATCAAAATTACTAAACATTGCACGAAAATATGGACTAGCTGCTATTAAAACATTTTTATGTCCAATTACAATTTTACCATCATCTGCTTCAAATCTAATATCACATAAAATTTCATTTCTAAAAACAAAAATGTGTTACTGATATTTATTTTGAATGAAGGTAAAATAACCATCAACATACTTGCGTAGAGATTGTAAATCTTCCAGTATTTTGGCAGAGTGAGAGTTATTTCTAAAATTTGTTGGTTCATATTCTTTGGATGTCAGAACTTGCTTAAGATTATTTTCACAAGATAAAGCCTGAATGGTAACCATTTCTTTTACTGAAATAGGTAACACCTTTGAATATATTTTACAAATTGTGATTAATTTTAATATCATAATTGTGTTAAAGCTTCATACTAAATTTAAGTACCTAAGACGGGGTAAAACCAGGGTTGGTAATATATGAAATTAATTACGCTCCAGCCCCCTTAAATTTAGAATAAACAGGAAGAGCCGGAATTATAAAAGGCCAGTCAGGAATTTACAGGAACTGAGCACTAATTATTGGCGCAAAAAAATTACAAATTTTAGGTTGTTGTGTGTGTGTGTGGGGGGGGGGGGGGGTAATTGATAATCATACCAACAAGTTTCTTAATCATCATACAGGCGCTCATACACAAACATTGAGTGTTTATGAAGACGCACATATAAGAGTAAAATGAAATATAAGGTCACGTGGAGAACCTATAACCTATACTTCAAAAGACAATTGATTACAAGAAGAATGAAGGGCGTTAAGTCAATCCATCCAATCTCTTTAAAAGTATTTTGGCCAATCCTTACTTTGTCGCGTGTCCGTGTGGTGCACAGTATAAGTATAGTATGACGGCAGTTGTGTCTGTGTAGGAGCAACAATTCTCGGATGGCGGATCTGGCGAGTGACAACAGCTGAACAGCGACCAGCGACCATGAATCACGACTATAGAAATTGTACGTGTCGCGGTGTACAGTAATAACACAATAACGATAATGTTACTAAAAAAAATAAAACAATATAGGTATAATTGGGTAAAAAATTATTATTAATCAATGGGGACGGACGAAAACTTTACGTGCATGTCGGTGTCGCAGTACGCGTGTGCTATCATAGACAAGTATACTATATAGAAAACGTACACGCAGCCACTAGGGGATTTTCGGCGTTCTTCACAGTTATTACATAGATCTTCTTTCGTTCGTCGTGTCGCGTGCGAGTGGCGAATACGTGCGTGCGTAACCCGTATGCGACGCAATATTGTGAGTTGCGACGAGTTTACAAGCGTGTACATTATGACAAAATAGATCTATTTTGTCATGCACTGTGTGGTGCGTAGAATATAGATAGTAGTGTATCCTAACCTAACCTTTGTTTTATAGTGAACTCGGAAAGTACAGTGTATAATGTATATTTTAATATAATATTGAGTTTAATACGCGTTTTCGGATAGTTGTGTTATTCATTTTATACCTACCTGTATTCAATATTAGAGTATTGACTATTGATATATAATAATTGTTATTTTTAATTTCACTATTTCAATAATATCAATATTACTGTACCCGCGACGCCGTTGATCTTGACAGAGTCGTAGGATCGCACCCGCACACTTCACGCGGGCACAGCATTTGTTTCATAGTTCATAGTGTTGTGATTCGTGGTCGCGTGGTCACTTGTTAGTTACTCAGACACTCCGTTCACACTTTTACACTTTCACAGTTCAACAGTTCAAGTCGCCGCTGTATACTCTTGTGTAGCACCGCCGTCCGCCGAATCCGCCATCGACGGCACGCTGAGAATTGCTGCTCCTACGTCCTACCTCCTACGCCGACACAGCTGCCGCGGCGTACCACATACCGCCCGGAACGCGACTAGGTAAGAATTTTGACAAAATTAGACTAAATCATAAACATTTGCAAATTATATTAAGTTTTCAAGTAGGTACACGTGTCGTATGCGATCTATAAAAAATGACTGCTTGTTTCGTACCTATATGCAGTGCTTGAATTGGAAAAAGAATAGAAGGGGGATGCATAAGTATAAAAAATATGTGCGTCCCCGAACATTTAAATGTCTTATTGTTAAGTGGTATCATATGTCCCGCCCCTCCCCACCAGTTATAATGACATTTTACATTATACAGTAATATTCCTTTAAAAAATAATATTTCCATTAATTTAGTACAATTTTTAAAAATATGATTCTCGTCCTCAGCGTCCATTAAAAGAAATTAGAAGGGGTACGCTAAAATATTTTTAAAATAAAGTGGACTCCGTCCCCCCGCGTCCCCCCCAATTCAACCACTGCTTTTATGCTGTCGACGTGTAAAAATATATTCTATACAAATGTGAAGAAAAATGAGAGTTGAACCAAATTGAATAAACATTAACCCCCCCCCCCCCACCACAACTTGAATTTTTAAATTTTTTTTTCCGCAGATAAGTAGCTCAATTCCTGTGAATTCTTGACCAGCTTTTTAAAATTCATTCTCTATCCGTTTACCCAGAAAGTAGAATTTAATATGGTATATAGGTAGTTTAGACATGTCACCGCAGCAGCCCAGCCACATACGGGTAAACTTCGACTTTCTAGCAAAACAGGTAGAACAAAGTTGACAACTTGAAAGTGAAATTCTCGAGGAAATTCTTACCTAACATTTTTTTTTTTTTTTGTCAATGCTAGAATATATCCTAGTGTCTACTGAGTAGTCTTCTTGAGTAATAAGTACCTATATAATCGTCTTTTGTGTTATTATAATATATTATTATCGCTTATAATAAAAACAATATGCTCAACATACAGTACACCTGCATTTGGATAAATTTAGATACAACCAACTTATTACGACTTACATACAATTCCCTTCTTACCTATCTTCTTACATTCTTACCTCACAACTTCTGACTTAATCTTATCCCAATGGTCCCTACCGACATTGATTAGGTATTTTGTATATTAGCCCATATTTCAATACCATACCTTTGTCTAGAACTCACACATTGATTTGAATTCAAATGCAGTAAGTAAAAAAATAGGTCTCGTACCTATTTTAAATACTTATTTTAATTCAATAATTGTCTAATAAATCTGACAAATAATTTAATAATTTCTTGACATCAGTATTTTGTTGGTTTTTACCCTGTCTAAACTCTAAAGTACCTACATTTAATGCGAGGAGTAAATACCTGACAGAAAGTTTGTATACCAGATTACTGATTTCAATGATTATACCTATGATTACCCATGATTTACTACAAAGATTACCGATGATTACCCATGAATACCCATGATTACCTATGATTACCATCACCTTTAATGTAAAGTTTTAACACAATTATGATATTAAGATTAATTAATATTTTTAAAATATATTTAAAGGTAAAGTTAGTAAAAGAAATGGTTACCGTTCAGGCTTCATCTTGTCAAAATAATCTAAAGCAAGTTCTGAAATCAAATGAATGTGAACCAGCTAATTTTAGAAATGACTCTCACTCTGTAAGAATACTAGAAGATTTGCATTCTCTATGCAAGTATGTTTACAATGATTTTACCATCAATTGAAATAAATACCAATAAAACATTTTTGATTTTTGAAATGAAGATTTATGTGATATTAGATTTGAAGGTGATAATGGTAAAATCGTAATTTGACATAAAATTGTTTTAATAGCAGCTAGTCCATATTTCCGAGCAATGTTTAGTAATTTTGATGAGAGCAATAAAGATCTTGTTATTATGAGAGAATTAGATTCCACTATTTTACAACAATTAGTTGATTATATTTATACTGGAGAAATTATGGTCACAAAAGAAAATGTAAAGGTACCTATAATTAAATATTTAATTTTATATAGACTTCAAACAACATTATATCATTCTATGTGAATTTTTGATGATTTGTAAGGTGTTGTTACAAGCTGAAAATTTCTTATAGGTAGATTATGTAAATAGTGTATGTGCTAAGTTTTTACAAAGACAACTGGATCCATCAAATTGTATTGGTATCAGAGCATTTGCTGACCTACATAACTGTATGGAGTTCTGAAGCATATATTAAACAACATTTTTTGTATGACAAACTTAATTTAATTATCTATATTAAGAGTAAGTAGTAAATTTATTAAAAAATAATGATTATTATTTCCAGAGAAGTAGCTAAAGGCGAAGATTTTCTATCCTTATCTTCAGAAGATTTGGTGAAGCTTATTTCCTCTAATGACCTTGCTGTTCCATTTGAAGAAAAGGTAAGCAAACAACAGATTGTAATTTTTAATATTTTGTATGGAAAATCAACTTAAAAAGGTGGGAAAGTGAGTATCGCCTACTGTACACTACAGTTGATGTCTATAATACTCTGCAGGGATCACTGCGAGGGGTAAACACCTGACAGAAATTTTGTACACCAGATTACTGATTTCAATGATTATACCTATGATTACCCATGATTTACTATAATGATTACCTATGGTTACCCATGAATACCCATGATTACCATCACCTTGTACACTGATTACCCCCAAGGTGTTCACCCCTCATGTCACTGTATCAAATGTGTTATATTTGAATTTAATGATATAAAATCATTATAAACGGTTGAATAATATTACCGAGTATATTTTATGGTATTGTTAATAAACTTATTTACTCTACTATTAGACATTAGTAATACTGTATTTCTAGAGCAGTTTTAATTATTTTTCCAAAAAAGTTGCATATGAAAAGATCATTGTGTGCATACAATATAACAATATACTTTAAGGTTTCAAGTACCTACAAAGAATATTTTAAAAATAAATAACTAAAATCAATAAAGCTTGATTACCATAGAAAATAATTTTATTCAAAATAAACAAAAAAAAATCTTATTTTAAATGGTTATAAATTTATCATGTATAGAAAATTTAATTAAGGGACTGAAAGGGTTAAGTAACTATCTGTTGAAACTAGGTAAAATTTTAAAAATTATCAATTATATAATGAAATAATTAGTTCAAGTCAATTGTATCTGCTTGATGATAATGAATTTTAGCTGTCGGCTCCGACTGAATCTAATTGGCTATAACTTTCACCTACACGGACCACAGTCTAATCAATAGACCCGAAAAATGTTGCAAATGCACCGCATGAACCTTCCACTGAATGTCTATATTGTGATTTATGTGTATTTAAAAATAACAAATAATATATATTATTTAATACCATGAATATATTATAATAATTATTAATTAATATTCCTTTGCTTACTATAAAAAATAGGAACCCACGGTCTTGAAGTTCTATAATATTTTTGAGACTATTGGGTGGTTTAACAAATTATTATTATATTTTGATCTAGTTTTAAATATTTATTATTGTAGGTATTTGAATGTGTTATCAAATGGGTGAAACATGATTCAGATCATAGAATAGATTTTTTGCCAAAATTAATGGAACATGTGCGTTTGCCATTATTAAAGCCTGATATATTATTTAATATATATGAAGAGCCTCTTCTAAACAGTAGTCTTAAATGTATGTTATTTACTTAAATTTGCCATCATTATGAATTTATATATTTTATGAATTATTATTACCTATACAATTTTTAGGTAACAATTATTTAGTTGAAGCCTTGCGTTTTAACCATCAAAATTCTGTTCAGCATTTCACCATTCCAAAAATGATAAGGTTTAAACCCAGACAGTTTGATGGTTTTCGAAAAGTATGATTCAAAATCAATTAATTTATCTTCACAATTATATTTTTAATTTAATTCTATTAGGTTATTCTAATGTTCAACCAGTCTGATATATCGCCAATGTGTTATACAGAATGGTATGACTCTGAAACCAAACTACGAGAGAATGCACCAGGGATAAATGATTGTCGCCGGACAGCTGGTCTTGGTGTTATAAGAGACCAATTTGTCTTTGCTGTAGGAGGTGTAAATGAATCAAGTTCAAAATCTGTTAATATGCTTGATGTATCCTCACAATCGCCCTCTTGGGTGTCAATGGTAGACATGTTAGTTAGTAGGAGGCGATTGGGAGTTGGTGTATTGGATGATTGTATATATGCAGTAAGTTAAAACAATATTTTACCTATTTTATATTAAAAATGTATATTATTTGTAATTCTAGGTTGGTGGATGTGGTGGCAACAGTGCTTTAAATAGTGTAGAGGTTTTTGATGTCGGTATTCAAAAATGGAAATTGGTAGCTAGTATGTTTACTGAAATATGTGATTTGGGTGTTGGTGTACTCAATAATTTATTATACGCAGTGAATAATTATATTATTTATTTATTTATCATTTGTATTACATTTAATTTAATTAAATTGTGTAGGTTGGAGGTTCAGATGATTTAACCTGTTTGAGTTCTGTGGAATGTTATGATCCCACACTTAACACATGGACACCAGTTGCAAAAATGTCTAAACCCGTCTGGGTGTTGGTATAGGAGTTTTGGGCGGTCTTATGTATGCTATTGGTGGAGATTATCATAAAAGTGTTGAGGTTTATAGACCAAGTGATGGAGTTATACCTGATATGCATTTCCCCCGATACAGGCCTGGTGATTAAAATAATTATTTAAGGTCTAACTTTAATTATATATTGAATTTAAATTACATTATCTTACAGGAGTAGCTGTATTAGATGGTTTATTGTATGTTTTTGGTGGGGTAAGTGGCCAATATATTGTTGATACTGTAGAAATTTACAACCCCAACACTAATACTTGGACCTTGGAGGAATTGTTAAGAAATAAAGTACGAATTTATGGTGGAGTAGTCATTGATAGACCACATATTTATCATTAATCAGCTTACAGAAGTACTTATTGTTAATAGTAATATAAACATATTTTTGTAAAAATTATATTGACACGTGTATTGTTTTATATATTTTTGATTTTTTGAATATTTGATAAGAATGTTTTTCCATAATTTATACTGACTTTTTTCAAATAAAAAAAATAAGCTATAAAGTTAATTATATTGCGGTATATCAGTAAAATTGTATCAATGTATCCATAATTATTACTATTTAATTATATGTTTTAGATTCTGTGTGAAATGGTGACATTTTTTGGTTTTTCAATGATTTCTTTCTTTTTGTGCAAGTGTAGTGTGGTGGCGTGTACACGTTAAAAAGTACTTGAAATTTTTCCTAATTTATTTTATCATTTTATATACATGATAAAAATATGTTTTCAAATAACAAGATTTTCAAATAGGCTTTATTGACATTTTCAAAAAGAAATTAAATCATTTAAATTTTTTATTTTTAGCATTAAAAATAAAAATAATAAATTGTTATATTATACGTGTAACGCACAAATGGATAAATTATAATATATTATATATAAAAATATATTGATTAGACCAACAGTTATTTCATTTTTCAAGTCTTCCTGTTTTTCCTTTAATATTAAATTTAATTATCTTGTATAGATAGTTACCAGGATGTTGAGATAGTTTATTAGGGTTGAAATCCATCGAATGCTAATGATACCAGTCCAGGGGAAGTTTCGTTGTACAGTGTACATGTATTTATAAATATGAAATACCTACGAATCCAACATCGAGTATCTAAAATATTATTTTTATAATTTAGTGCGGAACTCACTGTCTAAGTAATGGCATATTGCTGCAATTGTAAATATTAATCGGTGTACAAAAAGTTTGTTCACGATTCATTTAACATCGCGTAATAATGTTTTGTACGAATATTTGAAAAATATAATCCATGCAAAATCCATAAATTACCCCAAGATACTTCAAATTTTACGTTGAATTTCTCTTTTTTAGAGTTATTTACATGCATAAGAAAATTTCGATATTTATTAGTTTCTTCTAAATTATTGCCGTTAAAATATTTTTCGCTGCGTCGAAATACTTGAAAATGTAATACGAGGTTCCTCATAAGTCATTACTCATTGTTAATGGAAATTAAAAAAGATTTGAGCGTAAATCCTCGAATCATTTTTTATTAACGTCTGAAGTTTTATAATTTCGACGAAATTCGGTTAAATCACGAAAATGTTCCAATTATTTTGAGATGTAAAATTGAAAAACATAAATAACTTTAAAGTTATTGTAGATCAGCTACCAACAGAAACAAATTCTGACAATTGTTTATCTCCACCAATGTTTGAAAATGACAATGAATCTCATAATGAAGGTAAATATTTTCTTCTGCATAAGCATTAAGCCTAAATTTCATACTTATTATAGGTATGTGTTATATATTTATATTTTGTTTTGTAGAAAATGAACAATATCAGCCTTCATCATCCGGAGCCGTGGACTTTTCTCATGCAACAATACATTTATTACAACAAATTATACGAGGTCAACAGATGACTAATAAATTATTAACAAAACTAATAATGAACAATGGAGAATCTAAACCCCAATCAACAATCAGACAAAAATGTACTGAGCATTTCATTCTGCCGGCTAAATCTGTAGCTGAAGTGTGTGATATCGAAGAAAAATTGCAATTGTCTGCTTCACGACAACTAATGGTATTAATTAATTTACACACCCAATTATTAAAAACTACTATAATAAAACAGTAATTCAAATTTAATTTTAATTTTAGATCAGTAGATTACAGCAATGTGGGGGAAGATCGCAGAATGACACTACTACATTGATACTAAGAACATTATTAACAGACCATTGCGCATCTAACTACAACTTTGAAGGTCGAAACTCTGGAAAACATGCTTTCAAAGATTTGATAATGTTTAGTATTGTACTTGGTAAGACTATTTTTAACTAAAAACTGTAACTTACTCAAATTAAAATTATAAAATTATTCATTATACTATTATTTTAACCTTTTAAGATGTAACTCTGATGAAACATCCAACAGGATCCGAAGATGTGGTTAGATGCAGAATAAAAAACTGGTTACGCTTAGCACCAACCCGGGACAAATATAAAAATAATAAATAATAATATTAAGTGGTATTGTGGTTGGTAGGTAGAGTATATACCTAGTATTATAGTGTATTTTAATTTATAACGGGTTTTTTTTAATTTGACTAAATATAATATATGTAAATTTTATTAAATTTTATTAAATTTTATTGTAAACATCATTAAAAAAAGCTTAAAAGCTTTCATTACAACGATTTAATTTTGACTTAACATGTTTAATTGTTATATTTAATTATAATATTATTTATTTTATTTTATGGGAGTGCGCACTTTTCCAATTATTAATTATTATTTATTTATACTTATTAAAATAAATAAATTAATTTTGTGTAGGTATTCATTTTTGTTTTCGAATATATTAATTACATTTAATGTCTATCCAACTGTAAATATGTACATTTACCTCTAAATGTATAGTAGTAAATAAGTGGACTTATTAGTCAATAATGGTTAACATAAAGATTATAGTTTAAGATTAAAGACTATATTAAATTAAATTATATTAATTAGTCATTTATCATATCCTATACAAATAATAGATATTTTATATACATCTAAAATGCTAGTTTGTATACCAATAAAAGACAGTCTTAAATACGTATATTAACAATATTCACTTAGACTTTAAATAGTTGTCTCATTTAGACTTATTTTGGAACATAAAAAGGACATCTATTATACATCAACAATAGATATTTTGATCTAATAAATGGTATATAATAGACATCTAATAGACATTGCCATGTTTACTGGGTTTCTATTTATATATTAAGATTTGAAAATTTAAAACAAGTTTCCTCATACATTTTCATACCAACGGAAAAATAGTCAAACAATAACTAACTAATTAGTAATTAGTAATTACTAATTTTTAAGAACATTTGAAATTGTTAACAATTTTTCGATTTGGATTTTCTGCCGTAAATTAACGAATTCTCATACAAAGATTTACTTATTTTGTTCTAATTATTCAAAAAATGATTTATTTTCTATACATAATAAGATTTTCAAACTATTTTAACTCGGTTTGTGTTATTCATAAACATTTTCAATTTTTATTTTAGATTCTGAGTGAAACGATGAATGTATTGATTTTACAATGATGTGTGTTTTTTTTTGTGTCTGTCATCACCTTTTAGGACAGTAAAAGTGCTTGGATTTTCTTCAACAGTACCTTTTCTGATAGGAAAGTGAATCTAGTTGGTACATTGGGGGATCAAAAGTAAAATGTTTCCAATAGTTTTCAAAAGCGCCGTGAAAAACAAAAGAAAAATTAAGGAAAAACGGGAATTTTTACGCAAAATCTGTTTTCGAGAAAATTGATTTTAGTTTTTGGTATAACTTTAAAACGAATGACTGTAGATACATGAAATTTTCACTGGTTGTTTAAATTTTCATTTTCTATACATGATAAAATTTTCAAAATATTTTGATTTGTTTTGAGCTGTTTACGGACAATTTCAGTTTCCAATTTAATTAGTTTTTTTTTTCTATGAATGTCAATAAAACATTATTTGTTGAGTAAATATACTTGAAAATTTAATACAAGGCTCCTACTATATTGTTACAATGACATTTGAAAAATATTAAAAATCCTTAGTCACATTTTTTTTTATTAGCATTTAAAGTTCAAAAATTGACAAAATATGTAAAAATCACGAAAATTAGGAAATTATTTTGAGTTAATAATTCTTAAAAATTTTTC
>NC_042494.1:169383300-169388609 GCF_005508785.2 Acyrthosiphon pisum | reverse complement strand
CATCATTAAAAAAAGCTTAAAAGCTTTCATTACAACGATTTAATTTTGACTTAACATGTTTAATTGTTATATTTAATTATAATATTATTTATTTTATTTTATGGGAGTGCGCACTTTTCCAATTATTAATTATTATTTATTTATACTTATTAAAATAAATAAATTAATTTTGTGTAGGTATTCATTTTTGTTTTCGAATATATTAATTACATTTAATGTCTATCCAACTGTAAATATGTACATTTACCTCTAAATGTATAGTTGTAAATAAGTGGACTTATTAGTCAATAATGGTTAACATAAAGATTATAGTTTAAGATTAAAGACTATATTAAATTAAATTATATTAATTAGTCATTTATCATATCCTATACAAATAATAGATATTTTATATACATCTAAAATGCTAGTTTGTATACCAATAAAAGACAGTCTTAAATACGTATATTAACAATATTCACTTAGACTTTAAATAGTTGTCTCATTTAGACTTATTTTGGAACATAAAAAGGACATCTATTATACATCAACAATAGATATTTTGATCTAATAAATGGTATATAATAGACATCTAATAGACATTGCCCATGTTTACTGGGATGTTACACATGATTACACCCAAACTATTATACCACTGTATTTATACTAGAGAGCCTTTATATATATAACTATACTCAGTGGCGTAGTGAACTTTAAATCATATGGAAGCAAACAAATTATTTATGACCTACCCCACCCTACTCCAACTGATGTATACGATACTCATATGATTAAATAGGGGGGGGTGGGGTAGCACCCAAAATAAAGTTCAAAGACTGACCGTGTATATGGGCTTTACGAGGTTATGACCCACCAGCACCCCCCAGAAACCAGAAGCAATTGCTTCTGAAAAACATGATTCACTATGCCACTGACTATACTTAAATTACAGGGTGTGGCGGTGTGCTATCTAATATTTGTCATACCCTGAATATCTTGTTTAATTTCAACATAATTATTTATAATATTATAATATGTTTTTAGAAATATTAAATAATATCTTTATTTTGATTTATTAAAATTTTAAAGAAAGGTAAAGGTATACCTGATATGTAGAACTTAAGCTAAATAAGTATTTGAGATGTTCGGGTGTCTGAGCACGATTTACAACCTAGGCCCAGTGATGTAAAGAATACTTTTATTTTGTATTTGAATAATTTTTTCATAAAGTATTTAAAATAGTATTCGAATAAAAATACTTCACATTACGAAGTATAAGTTATAAGTTATAACGAATAATACCTAGGTACTTTACATTTGTAAATTTGACTATTAAAACTGACTGTAAAAACGTTATTTTCTATTGGGATTATCACAGTATAATACAAATCTAGCACGTCTGACTAGCAGCGCTCGGCGGTTTTATGAACTACGTGAAGCGTAACTAGTTCTGACCGCTGATACAGCGCGCGATGCTTAACCTGTTCTTTATAATCGTGCCTACATCTCTCGTATTTTTGATGTTATAAAATGTATAATATACTAATATACTGCAGAGTGCAGATAAAAAAGGTATGAAATCATATACGTTAGGTATTTGTGTGAAATTCTCTAATTAGATATTTTAAGAATTATATTTGGTAAAATCCGTGTAATAAAATTAATTATATAAGATAGGTATAACAGCGGGTGCCGTATGAAGTACCTACCTCAGTTATTCAGTTGTCGTCATCTGAACAAAAAGAAAATGAATTTCCGACAAATTTATAGTGTATATTAAATGTATAAATATATTCTTATTTGTCAGAATTTATGTGGCGGAGTAAATTAAACGGTCGGGATCCATGTCACTTTGTCAGTGACACAAAGTTGAAAAAACTTATCAAAATTTAAAATTTAATAATTATTTTATAGTTAAAAATGTATAAAATGTTCGACTTTTATAGCTAAGGATTAAAAATTTAAAACAAGGTTCCACGTAAATAGATTTATATAAATTACATTATTGACAATAATATCATCAAATATACTTAGTAATAACTAATATCATAGGCTGACTGACCGTATTCGCTCTGAATCGTTTTTCTTATACAATAATATTATATCATTGATATTTAATAATATCTTAATTATTATAATTTATGCCATCCTTTACAGTGACCCACTTGTATTTTTTAAACATTTAAGGGTAGGGTGGTGAGGCAGTAGGTGCTACAGCAATCTTTATCTATTACACAATTTATTATTTAGGTATAACTTTAGAATTTTTATGACCAGTAAGAAATTCTCTGTATTTATTCTATTTTCTTTTATTGGCTTTAGATGCTATATTGGAGGCCCATACAGTGGCGCACACTCAATCTTACTAACATGGGTCGAACATTAACAGCGACAGTCCTGTAAAGTATTTAAGTAAAAGTATTTGAGTAAAAGTATTCAAATACTTTTTTAAGTATTGAATAACTTTTTAAATACTTTCAGCATGAAGTATTTTGAATGGTATTTTAAATACTTTTTGGTATTGAATACTTTGGTTTTTTATTACGAACATTTTATTTTTATTTGAAATAATTGGTTGGAAAAATATTATTGTCAACTACAATAACAGAATAATGGTTTTATTTAATATTCTGTATTTCTGTGTTAACCGAAGCCCAAAGGTTTGTGAAAACCAGATTTCTAAAAAAAGTTATTGAATATTGAATAACAATATTCCCTTTAAAACTATTAGATAACTATTAAATTACCTACTACCTATGTGTTTATATTACGATAATTAGAAACCCACTTTAAAAACCAAAAGTATTGGAAAAGTATTCCAAATACTTTACAATTAAAGTATTTGAGTAGTATCTTAAATACTTTAAAAAAAATGTATTTGAGTATTTACTCAAGTACTTTTTAAAAGTATTCTTTACAGGACTGAACAGCGATGACCACCCACCCACCAACCATTAGCAAAGCAACTCCAATATAGACCCTCTGGGCACTTGAGACTCTAGTCCCCCTCCCCCTAAAGTCATTGAAGTTTAATAATAATAACGGTCAACCACCACTCACCAGTCACCACCCAATTTTTTTAGGGGGTCAACTGACCCCCTTGATCCATAACGTGTGCGCCACTGGGCCCATAGCTACGAAACAAACTTTCTTCTATTTCACTATATCTTGAGCTACTTCATTAAATTAGTCTACCACCAGTTGCCTTTTATGTTATTAACTTGCAACAATAAATAATTTATCTAAGCAAAAATATTTCGTTTTTGTTTAAAATTAATTAAAGCTTTAACAAGAACAATATGGTTAATAATCTAGTGTGCATTAGATATTGTTAGGTTCTTATCTGAGCGATGAATATGTGGTAGATTAAAAATACAAAAAGGTATAGGGGAAGGGAAAGAGGTAATTTTATTTTATTTTATTTTATTTACGCCAAACGGTAATAACAAAAAGTATATGAACAATAACAGAACAGTAGCAATATTAAAATATATAGCATACAATTAGAATGATTAAAAAAATTAAAAGAGTAGTATATAGACAGTTAAAAGGGGCAAATACCTAATAATAAATGGGAAAAAAATAGTTATAATTATATATTAAATATGGGAGTGTTATATTGTGGGTATATGTAATCGGTGTTCTGATATTATTTAACGTTGATTAGTGACTTTATATCTTTAGTTTAAAGGATATACCTATACGTATAATTAATCTACTACTCTAAATATTATAATTAATTCATCTGAAAATGTAGTCGTATTCGTGGATACGGGATTGAGTTCGATGCTCGAAGTCACTGTGGCGTATATATGTTACTGTAAATGCCCGATCACTAGTTAAACCTAGGTTTTACAAGTTAATGATAGGTTTTACTGTTTGTACTCAGGAAATGCTGAAATTCTTAATTTTATTCTGTCTTTTATTAAACATGTTGTGTACACCAACAATTTTTGAGGTGTGATTGCCAGAAAAAATATACAACTTAAAATGCATTTTTATTGTGTATAAAGAATTTAAATAAATGTCAGTAGGTAGTATGTTTTAATTATATATAATTATATTTTTTACGCAGCTTATCGCTTAAAAGTTATGTGTCGTGTATTTAGCAGTTTTTACTAAGTCAATTTGTATATCCTAGGATGTATACAACGTGTTTACTGTTTAGTAAAAGCCCGAATAAAATTAAGAATTTCAGCTTTTACTAAGTACCTACAAACAGTAAAACTAAGCATTAACTAGTAAAACCTAGGTTTACCTAGTGATCGGGCATTTACGGTAACATATATAATATGTATGTTACGCGTGTCTTGATTTGTATATTAGTACTTATATAAGGAGATATTTTTTATTGAGTTCTACGTATAATATTGATGTGATTTTATTATTTTAACACTAATATTATTTAAATTTGTTAGGTACCTATGATTTGGGACGTGAATATTATCGTATGCTTTCAAAATTCCTACAGCCGCAGCAAGAGTACATATTAGGTATAGTCAATTCACCAACCGAATGTAATTTATGTTAATGAGCACTTATTATTATAACTACATTTTAAATAGATAATTGCATAACTGTGTAATAATACTATAACTAGCCAGTGGCGTCGGAGAAGGGGGGCAGAGGGGGCAATTGACAAAAGTATAATTTTGCCCTCCTACCACATTAAAATTGAAGGGTAAAATACAATCGTATTATTATTTTTATTTTATATTTATTTATATATTGACATATTGTTACTTTTGAATACAACTTCAGGTATATAGTAAATATATTTCTTTTAAAACTTATTTATTATATTTATTTAGATACTGTTATTTTAACTTTAGGTATAAAGTAAATATGTTTCATGTTTTTTTCAATATATAAATGTATAAATTCAATCATTAAATTTATAAATTTATATATTGGTAAACTTTTACTATTCTAAACTAGCTGGTAAATGTTTAAATAAAAAAATATATATAGATAGATATACTACATATATCAACGTTAAAAGAATAAAATATTAAGAAAGGTTTTCTGTTATCAATTACAAATAAATATATTATAATAGTTGTTAGGTTTTGCCCCCCCTCGTGAAAAATAGTTCCTGTAACTAGCTTATGATACGATGATAGTCACACAATCTTATATTATTGCAAAGGGTAAATAGATAGGTGGATAAATAATTAATAAGGTGAATTTGATAGATAATACAAAATAATTAATTTAGACAGTCATACCGACTGCTGGAATAACTCAATATACACACGTACCTATATAAACGCACTCACTTTGAACGGCAAAAATATTGCCGATGCATATTGGCGTGAACGTTGTGCATT
>NC_042494.1:169378648-169382969 GCF_005508785.2 Acyrthosiphon pisum | reverse complement strand
CGGTCAGTCTTTGAACTTTATTTTGGGTGTTACCCCACCCCCTATTTGAGCATATGAGTATCATATACATCAGTTGGAGTAGGGTGGGATAGGTCATAAATAATTTGTTTGCTTCCATATGACTTAAAGTTCACTACGCCACTGCGGCTAGAAGTCGATTCTGTATGATCCTTATATAGAGTGATTTTTGTGTAATCCCTTATTTTGATATGCATCGATTAATACGTAATATAAATGTATTGATGTGTTTATGATCTTATTTTATTTTGTGCAGTGTGACAAAGGTGCCGCTAGTAATTTATTGTTGTTTTCACCGTATGTCTTGACCGTAGAGATGTAGAATATTATATTTTATGTGTTGCATCAGTATGTGTTGCTGTGTGTGTATAAGGAATGCGTATAGATAGTATATGCCTAAAGCGTATGTTATGTAGTATGTATACCGGGTCACCCCACACTATTTACTTATAGAAAACTATTTAGGCTAATTTGTTTCAAGCCGTACTCAACTGTCTTTAATTATAATAAATAATAATATCATATCATGTCAAAATACATAGGTGTGCTTTGTGTAAGTTGATGTAACTTTGTAATAGGTACGCAACTCACTGGTTCTGACACCACAAAAATAGCGTTATCGGTTTTCCATTAATATATATTATTATTATAATATTATATCTGTTGGTGAGAACGGCTTACGTTTTTGCCAAAGTGCAGGAAGGGGGCACCAATATTAGTTATGTTGATATCATGCCTATCTATTTTACTATGGTAAATATTATATACCAAGTTATTCTTATTCTAGTTCAATTTTACTTACCACAGGAATGATATAAATTCTGCAAACAACAAAAAAAAAATGTTTTGTTAGATTTTATAAAAGAATGACTATTTAGAAAACTATTTATAATATATTTTGAACAGTAGGATAAATAATCTATATTGTTGTGTCTTAAAAAACAGTGGTGCTGACTTCAGTTTAAAACGGCGGTGTTTCAAAATTGAAAAGTCATTTTTCCATGGTATTTTTTTATATTAATGGTTACTATTCATTGCATACTATAAGATAGTAATAGTATCAAATTAGTAGAAATTATTGATAGAAATGATAGAATAAACAGGTGAAAATTTCAAGTATCTACAGTTATTCGTTTTTGAATTAGTTACAACAAAATAAGAAAATGATTAGATGAGAATTTGTTAATATAGGTACTTCAAATGCTCATAAAAATTAGTTTGACTTTCCAGTAAGCTTTATTTTTTGTTAAAGATAGAAAAGTTTATGAAGAACCTTGTATTCAGTTTTTAAATTATAGGTATAAATAGAAAAATTGGTATGAATTTCTAACTCAAAATAATTTGCAAGTTTTCGTGATTTTGATGAATTTAATCAATTTTTCAGACGCACTTAAAAAATTACTGTGAATTTACGTTGAACATTTTTTTTTCAACGACAACAAATTATTAGGAACCTTGTATTAAAAATTCAAATTGTTTGACCTTGTGTACAATTTTATATCGAACAAAGTTTAAAAAAAGTAGCAAAAATCAAATGTAATACAAGGTTCATAATAATTTGTTATAATAACAGTTCAAAAACATTGAAGATAGATAACAACAACTTTTTTATAAGCATTTGGAGTTCAAATTGTATTTTACATAACGTGTATAGATGCTATAAAAATTTAGATTTAGAGTGGTGAGGGGGAAAATCCCCCTACAAGTCTCCTTGAAATTTGTTAGGGGTATTAGGTGCCTTACATTGTTTTGCTTAGTTTGCCAAATATTTTTATTTTTTAAGCTACTTCGGCGCCACTACTCAAACTGAGTACACCTTCATATAGGGTATATGGTATAAACATACTACCTATATAGAATTGGCCACAAATAAAAACTGCCCGCGGGCAAATTTTAGAGAGTAATTAGTTCAAATACATATATATCAAGTGCTAAATCCACGACATGCGGTTGCTCATTTCGGTCGAATTATTTCACAAAGCTTTATAGGTACCTACACTGACCCCGATATTTTGTCGGTGAACTGAGGTACACTGCCGTCTGCCGTACATTGAAACTGAGAAACATTCAAACCGAGATACACGTCCTATATAGCGCCTATATTATACAATAAAGGATTTTTTTTTTTTTTTTTTTATTTATTTGAAGTAATCTACAATCTATACATTTCTTAGTATAATAAGTAGGTTTGATAGGTGAAGTAAGAGTGATGTGAATAATATGATTAGGGAAGATACCCAGTGGTAACACCCTGTGAATAAAGGATTTAAAAAAAAAAAAAAAAATTGCACATGGGTGAAGTCGGAATATTTGGCTAATGAATAAATAAAATCCCCCAGGCTAGTAAATTCGGTGAAATTACCTACAAGTTACAACTATTACTCAGCCATAACTGACAACAATATTTGTGACCCGCGTAAATTGTTCGTTGTTTACTATGTTTGGTATCGACACGATGGATGGTTTCTAAGAAATATTGATCGAAAACAATATTACAGATTAGACAGCTTGATATTATGTTCGCTTACTTTGCACACACTTCCAATTTACTTTAATGTCCTCGTGTTAAGTTGCCTATACTAATTTCCTTAAGACATGACGACTGAAGCTGCTCCGACATGTGCACGCGGGTGTTAGGCGGGTAAATACTATATATTTATAACCAACGGTAATATGTATGATGCGAATGATTGGTGGGGAGTATGAACGGACTAATAATTGTTTTGTAGACACTCAAAGACGAGCAGTGACCGCAAAGAACAAAATAATTGCCCAAACACAACTCCTTAAAAACGACACGTTTGTAGGGACTTTAATATTGTAAGTGGGTACATATGTATATGTATATCAATAAAATAAAAAATTATTATTTATATCAACATAGGCGGACAGGCCTAATGAATCGCGATCCATATTAAATATTTAAATACTCATATTTTGTTATATAATTAATAAAAAGCCTAGAATATTGCCTAGATAATAATCTTACCTTTAAGTTTTAATAGGTATAGTTTTTCTTTATATTCTGTATACGAAATTTCTTCCAGAAGGAGATCTTATAAATCATTATAAATAATCAACACACCGTACAGACGTACTATACAAGGTGTATCGTATGTCATGTGGGGTTTTTTAACAATTATGGATCGATGATATAGAATTTCGTTAAGACGAAAAAATACGTGTTTCTTTATTTTTAACAGGCAATTTTTTTATAATAATTTCAAAATTTTAAAACACACAAGTGTGCCATTATAGCAAAATGAACTTTATTTTAAAGTATTATTTTGTAGAATTTAATTTTGATCGTCAAATCATTAATTTTGGTTCGCTAGCTTATTAACTATGGTCCTCTGAAGTTTAGTAAAATATGCATTAATCATTTTATTTGAAATAATTGGTATAGGTTTAATTTACAAGAACTAAATAATTTTTTCTTATACCTGACTACCTTTTTATACACTTAAGTAGCTTAATCAGTAATCTAATGACACCTTATTAAAAAAAAAAAAACCTAAACAAAATTATTGAAAAAAAGTGAGGAAAAAAGTGCAATGTTTTGTTGTGCGCTTCTCGTAGTGGGATAAACTTAAATTTGAACCATATAAGTTCCCTATATTGGTAGGTATTGCATGCAAAGTATGAATTAAAGAGTTGAAATTCATAACCTTTCCTATTTTAAATTCTGAGCGGAGCGAGGAAGCTATTGTTTTTACAATAGTGTTTATTTTTTATATATTCTGTATACAAAATTTCTTCCGGAAGGAGTGGTTCGATTTCAACATATGGTACCTTATCTTTTAGAAAATTGGATCAAGATGGTACTTTAAACAGGTCATTTTTCGATTTTACCAATATTTATTTAATGCCACGGAAAAAACCACCGAAAATTACGAAAAAATGCTAAAAATGGGATTTTAATTTCTAACGCTTTGTTTATCACCATAGAAACGAATAAAAAATTATAATATTTTAATATTAATTCAACTTACATGATAAAATAAAATATAATAACAATATAAAATATCCAGACTGACAAACCGTCTCCGCTCAGAATCGTTTTTCTTATACAATGATATTTTATCATTGAATTCAAGTCTAATACAATCCATTATACAATGATCGACCCACTTGTAATCTACTGTACAGCAGAGCGACACCCACTTACCTGATTTTTTTAGTTTTGGACATTTACATTTTATTCCATAACGTAAATTCCAATCATACTTTTCTTACATATCATTAATTTGGATTCTTTATTAGTAGCTATTATTTCTTATGTAGTTACTTGGGGTTGTGGCTA
>NC_042494.1:169377794-169378598 GCF_005508785.2 Acyrthosiphon pisum | reverse complement strand
GCTGTTAACGGACATTTTCAGTTTTAAATTTTTTTAGTTTTTTTTTCTATAAATATCAATAAAGTTTTATCTGTTGGGCCAAAAAGTGTATAAATTTAATACAAAGCTCCTGATATATTGTTACAATATCAGTTGAAAAATATTAAAAATACATAGGCACAATTTTTTTTAATAAGCATTTAAAGATCAAATTTTGACAAAATTTATCAAATCTTAATTTGAAAAATTATTTTGTAGTTAAAAATTTATAAAATGTTCAATTTTTGTATCTAAGAATTAAAAATTTAAAACAAGATTCCACGTAAGTAATTAATTCTGTTACCAAAAAATCTAAAAAATACATTTACACAGTTTATTTTTATAGTCATTTTAATTACAAATTTGGACGAAATTACATATTAAAAACCTAGGATAACTATTTTAGTTATTTTGTTGTGATTGTATAATATTATTCGTGGGTACTTGAAACTTCTAAAGTATACTATTATATATCTATGATTTTACCACGGTTTTTTGTTGATATAAAATGCGTTATAACTTATAAGTACCTAATAGATATTATGATATGATTAATTTGGAATTTATTATAGGTACCTATTATAGGTCAATTTTTTTTAATACCATAGATAAGTATATATATGTCTAATACATAGACTGATATACCGTCTCCGCTCAGAATCGTTTTTCTTATACAGTGATATTATATCATTGAATTCAAATTTAATACTGTCCATTATACAGTGACCCACTTCTAACCTACTGTACAGCAGAGCGACATCCACTTACCCACCTTTTTTAGTTTTA
>NC_042494.1:169344321-169377080 GCF_005508785.2 Acyrthosiphon pisum | reverse complement strand
TTTATCCATCTGCAGATGACCATGGTCCGTTTCGGAACACCCACCGCTGGCCTGTAAATTGATAAGCTTTTGATCGCCAATAGCCAGTTAAATGGCTTATTGATGTTTATTTATAAATTATTGTTACTGCAAAAATGGGTATTTTCCTTTTTGAATCTTGCTATTCGAGTTTACGACTTATCGTAGTAAAGTTTGAAGAAGAATAGTCGGTTCCATTGGTGATCAGTGATCACTGTTATAGTATTATTATATTCAATAATTCTATAATTATTCATTATATTGTTAATATTACAATTGTAATATGGTAAGTTTTTATTTTTTCTAAAATGTTAGTATTAAACTTTTAAGAAACTACAAGTGTGTAAAGTTAATAATCCGTACGATGTACCTTATTTACTGGTGTCCGTTTTAATTTTAAATTCTAAGAATTTGACTTATTACTTTCCTACTCATAATTAACCTACATTTTGAAAACGGAGTGGTTGTTGTTTTATAATAACATCATTGGCAATAACTTGCAGGGCCGGATTATGGTCATAATTTAAGGGGGGCTATTACTTTTATTGAGGCCTTTTCAGTGAAAAGTTTTCATCTAAAACAATTTCCTTTTTTTCTTCTGATTTATTAATAGTAAAAATACTGAAAATTAAATTAAATTTAAAAATTGTTTATTATTTTGATTTTGAATATTATGATCACACAATGTTGAAACCTCGGACTAAGATTAGTCAGTGGTTGAAAAAATATTCGATGTTATATGATAACAACGTTTGCCGAACGAGTTGACATAGAATATAGATACTTAACGTTAACGGCCTTTAATTTTACAGGTATAGTAATACATTACATAAAAAAAAAATGTAATAATAAAAAATAAAATAAAAATAATATAATATAAATATAATATAAGGGATTAAGTTAATTATTGTAGGGTAACTACTACGGAGAAAAAACAATTCGAGCGGAGCGATAAAATTTTTTAGGTGGAATATACATATTTTATTAGTGCGTATACCCATAAATATATTTTTAATTACATTTGGTAATACATTTACCAACACACCACTGCTTAGATATAGATATTGATATAGAAGTATAACACGTCATGTAACACACAAAATAAACAAATAGCGGTTGTGCGCACACCCAATTTTTATATCATTGTGTTACAAGAAGGTACATGTTTTTCAAACATCAAATATTTAGTTAGTTGTTAATTTATAAACTTTTAAGTATTATATTTTATCTAGTCAGAAATAAGTCATATTATATTCTTTGTAAAGCAACATTGATGGTTGTTCTTTGTAGTTATCTGAATAAAAACTATGATTTCTTATAAAGTTTTAATAACATTAACTGTGATATTTATTATAAATTGTAGTGTTAGTCCTAGATTAGAAGGTAATGATGGTTTTATATTAATAAAATAATTAAATATAAGTAAGGGACATATCACTAATATATAATTTATAATATATAAGTTAATATCAAGTAAATTCATGTTTTGATAATTTTACTATAGGTATGTACTTACAGTTTTGATAGGTCTAATGTAGAATAAATGAAACAAATAAATTATTGATACTAAATGTCCTTATCTGTTATATAGGTAATACTATTATATTTAAGATAAAATTATTTTAATTTCTATGCGATAGTATTCATTAAAACAATTGATCGATTAAAAATCAAAATTAAAAAATAATGAAATTATGAGTATACTATAGACAAAATTGATATATTTGTTTGAAATGCGGGTATATTTAACATAAACAACTTTCTGTGAACCATACGACAACTAGAATGTGAACATGTATGGTTATATATTGTCTGTAACCTAACCATACCTTGTAATTATAATAAAAAATTATGTCTTTATTTTTGATTAGAAAATTCTTAAATACGCAATATCTGTATAACATGTATAAGATTTCAATAAGAATAAATTTAAAGTTTTTATTTAATTTTTTAAGACCGAAATAAAAAAATTCAAATTGTGTTAAATATTTTTAAGTCAAGTAATTTAGTTTTTAAATTATTTTAAATATCAATATTTTTGAAGTTAATCAAATTAGAATGTAATAGGTTTTTTTTCAAAATATTCCTTATAGAAATAATTCTTTTCAGACATAAGTAAATTTTAAAATATTTACTATACATATACATTATTTCATAATTTTTTTTTACGTATCGATCACTAATATCGATTTTTAATTTTTAATTCGTCAGGTCTTTAAGACTGTATAACAAATATATAATAAAACAAGAACACTCTTCCATATTTCGTATAAAAAAAAACGCTAAGTATAAAAAAAGGCTCTTAACAATGTGATATCATTTTATTGGTAGCCAAGTCATTGACCTACAGATATCATTTATACATAATATCTATAGTTCAAAGACTTATGGCAACTACTTTTAGAGTGGTTTTATTACTTGTTGGGATATCGCTCATTTTTTGTTGATACCTTAGTACCTTACTATTTCAGGAAAATATTGGTATTGCAATGATATTTTTTTTCTTTTTTTTTTTTAGTTAATGGTTGCCATAGGAGTCGGGTACTGCATTGTGATGCGGCCACGGGGAATATTATCTAATAAAATTTAAAAAATAAGCTACATTAGTTTCTAGTTAAATTGGCTATAACTCTGTTAATATTGTTCAAAATGATTTTAAAACCACACCATGCTTTTCTACCTAAAATGTCCAATTAGATTATTGTATTTTCAAACTTCATTATTTAACAACAAATTTTCTATGCTTTCTCAAGATACAAAAAAACTCCTCCATACTCTTTTTTGAAACATAGATATAATTTATGTTAAAATAATATCTATATCTCAAAGACTTAACTACCTATAAAATGATATCACAACATTTAGATTCGTTATCTTTATTTTTTGGGATATTACTAATTTTTTGTTGATGCCTTATTATTTTAGGAACATATTGGTTTTACAATGATGATTTTTTTCTTTTTTTTTCAGATTATAATAGTAATACAAGAAATAAGTATTATTATTTTTTTTTTTTTGTTTATTGGTTGTCATTGGTGTCGGATAGTGCATTGTAATGCAGGCCACAGGGAATACTATCTAATATTATAGTGTTGAAAATACACTACAATAATAATTAAATTATTGTATTTTCAAACTTCATTATTTAACTACGAAATTTGCTATGCTTTCTCAAGAAATTTTTTTTCTGAATTGTGTTGCCTTTTGTAACTATGGTCCGGCAGTTTTCGCGTGTATTTTGCCTATATCTATATGTGTAATTTGAGGTGCACTTTTATACTTAGGGCACCCCTGCCGGGTCGTTGGATAACTACGTGTATTATTACGCATATTAATTCAACGAACACACATTACATTTCTATATCATTATATTTATTTTTTTTGTGTCTAGATTGCGAAAGTAAGCAACTTTAAACTAGAATATAATACATTTTACAATTAATGTATTCAAAATAACCATTATTTAGCAGAATTTGGTTTACCTTTAATATTTAAATATGTATTATGCAACAAACTTCCGCTCTTTCTATTCATATCACACTTTTCATAGTGCACAATCTTTAAGGTTCTGCTTGCTCTGATCGCTCCGATAAATATATTGATTTTACAATGATAATACTATAATAGGATGTGTGTATTATTTCTTTTATATTTTCTTTCTGTCCTTCATAGATATAAATCCAAAGTTAATTTAGTATTTATTTGGGAGGAGATGGTGTGGTACATATTTGCTCCATAATATGTGTTGTATGGGACACTGTAAAGTAAAACCCAGTGAAATAATTTTTATCGAAATTTAATGAAAAATATGTTTCAATAGAGTAATAGGTATTCGTGATAATTATAATAAACATCTAAATGCAACAAAATAAGATAATCGTTACGTAAGAAATCGAGTGAATATCAAATGTTGTAAAAATATGAATTTCAAACGCTCATAAAAATTTAATTTGAGTTTATTACAGACATTTTTTTTTTGATAAAGGTAGATTCTCTTATAAAGAATCTTGTATTACATTTTAAAATCTTAGTTCTAAAAAGAAAAATATTTACGAATTATTAACTCAAAATAATTTGCTAATTTTCGTGATTTTAACATATTTTGTCAATTTTTGAACTTTAAATCAAAAATCAAAATATTTTGAAAAATGTATCATGTATAGAAAATGGAAATATAAACAACCAGTGAAAATTTCATGTATCTACAGTCATTCGTTTTAAAGTTACACCAAAAACCAAAATTAATTTTCTCAAAAACAGATTTTGCGTAAAAATTCCTGTTTTTCATTAATTTTTCTTTTGTTTTTCACGGCGCTTTTGAAAATTATTGGAAAAATTTTAATTTTGACCCCCCAAAGTACCAACTAGATTCACTTTCCTATCAGAAAAGGTACTGTTGAAGAAAATCTAAGCACTTTTACTGTCCTAAAAGGTGATGACAGACACAAAAAAAAATAAAAAAAAAAACACACATCATTGTAAAATCAATACATTCATTGTTCCACTCAGAATCTAAAATTAAAAAAAGGTGGTCAAGTGGATGTCGCTCTGCTGTACAGTAGGACGTAGGTTACAAGTGGGTCACTGCATGTAGGTATAATGGATGGTATTTAATTTGAATTCAATGATATAATATCATTGTATAAGAAAAATGATACTTTGCGGAGACGGTATGTCAGTCTAGGTATAAATGTATAATACATATTATATACTTAACTATGGTATTAAAAAAAAAATTGACCTATAATAATTTCCAAATTAATCATATCACATTATCCATTAGGTACTTATAACGCCTTATACATCAACAAAAAACCGTGATACTCTCATAGATATATAATAGTATACTTTAGAAGTTTCAAGTAGGTACCCACGAATAATATTATACAATCACAATAAAATAACTTAAATAGTTATCTACTCTAGGTTTTTAATATGTAATTTCGTTCAAATTTGAACTTAAAATAATTAAAAAATAAACTGTGCTTATTTTAGATTTTTTGGTAACAGTTAACTACTTACATGGAATCTTGTTTTAAATATTCTTGTTCTAAACTATATCTTTAGATATAACAGTTGAACATTTTATAAATTTTCAACCACAAAACATAATTATTCAATTTTAAATTTGATTAATTTTGTCAAAATTCAATCTTTAAATGCTTACAAAAAAAAAATTGTGCCCATGTATATTTAATATTTTTCAACTGCTATTGTAACAATATATCAGGAGCCTTGTACTAAATTTTTACACTTTTTGGACCAACAGATAAAATTTGGTTGGTATTCATAGAAAAAAAAAGGTGGGTAAGTGGATGTCGCTCTGCTGTACAGTAGGTTACAAGTGTATACTGTATAATGGATAGTATTAAATTTGAATTCAATGATATAATATCACTGTATAAGAAAACGATTCTGAGCGGAGACGGTTTGTCAGTCTAGGTATAAGATATACCTATTATAGGTATACTTATCTATAGTATTAAAAAAAAATTCCAAATTAATCATATCACAATATCCATTAAGTAACGCGTTATACATCAACAACAAACCGTGGTAATATCCAAGGCTGGGCCAGTTAACGATTTTTTTTAACTTGTTAAGTTAAGTTATTTTAAAATAATTAAGTTAAGTTAAGTTAAAAGTTACTCGTATTTTTTTTCGTTAACTCGTTAAGTTAAAAGTTAATGTATTACTGTGTAACATATTGAATAATTTAATAAAAATAGATTTGAACTTGTCGTCAAGTCTAGTTGAAATCGACTTTCCCGCTTGTTTGATATTATCCCTCTAATTCCTAAAAATGTCATATTAAAAAAGGTGGGTAAGTGTATGTCGCTCTGCTGTACAGTAGGTTACAACTGGGTCACTGTATAATGGATGGTATTAAATTTGAATTCAATGATATAATATCATTGTATAAGAAAAACGATTCTGAGCGGAGACGGTATGTTAGTCTAGGTATAAGACATAATATTATATTAGGTACCTATAATAAATTCCAAATTAATCATATCATAATATTTATTAGGTACTTATAACGCGTTATACATCAACAAAAAACCGTGGTACTATCATAGATATATAATAGTATACTTTAGAAGTTTCAAGTTACCACGAATAATATTATACAATCACAACAAAATAACTAAAATAGTTATTCTAGGTTGTTTTATATGTAATTTCGTCCAAATTTGAACTTAAAATGAGTATAAAAATAAACTGTGCTTATGTATTTTATAGATTTTTTTGGTAACGGAATTAAATACTTACGTGGAATCTTGTTTTAAATTTTCAATCCTTAGATATAAAAGTTGAACATTTTATAAATGTTTAACTACAAAATAATTATTCAATTTTAAATTTGATAAATTTTGTCAAGATTTTAACTTCCAATGCTTATAAAAAAAAATTGTGCCTATGTATTTGTAATATTTTTCAACTGCTATTGTAACAATGTATCAGGAGCCCTGTATTCATTTTTTACACTTTTTGGTCCAACAAACAAAATTTTATTGATATTTATGGAAAAAAAAATTTAAAACTGTGAATGTCCTTAAACAGCTCAAAAAGAGTCAAATTATTTTCAAAATTTTATCGTATATAGAAAATGCTAATATAAACATTCAGTGAAATTTTCAAGTTTCTACAGTCTCTTGTTTTTTAATTACAACAAAATAAGAAAATCGTTACGTAAGAAATCGAGTGAATATCGAATGTTGTAAAAATATGAATTTCAAACGCTCATAAAAATTTAATTTGAGTTTCTTATAGACATTTTTTTTTTGATAAAGGTAGATTATCCTATAAGGAATCTTGTATTACATTTTAAAATCTTAGTTCTAAAAAGAAAAATTTTTACGAATTATTAACTCAAAATAATTTGCTAATTTTCGTGTATTTAACATATTTTGTCAATTTTTGAACTTTAAATGCTAATTAAAAAAAACTGTGATTAAGGATTTTTAATATTTTTCAAATGTCATTGTAACAATATAGTAGGAGCTTTGTATTAAATGTTCAAGTATTTTTACTCAACAAATAATGTTTTATTGACGTTCATAGAAAAAAAAACTATTGGAAAAATGTTACTTTTGACCCCCCAAAGTACCAACTAGATTCACTTTCCTATCAGAAAAGGTACCGTTGAAAAAAATCCAAGCACTTTTACTGTCCTAAAAGGTGATGACAGACACAAAAATAAAAAAAAAACACACATCGTTGTAAAATCAATACATTCATTGTTCCACTCAGAATCTAAAAATTATCTAAATTGAAAACTGAAATTGTCCGTAACAGCTCAAAACAAATCAAAATATTTTGAAAAATGTATCATGTATAGAAAATAGAAATATAAACAACGAGTGAAAATTTCATGTATCTACAGTCATTCGTTTTAAAGTTACACCAAAAACCAAAATTAATTTTCTCGAAAACAGATTTTGCGTAAAAATTCCTGTTTTTCATTAATTTTTCTTTTTTTTTTCACGGCGCTTTTGAAAATTATTGGAAAAATTTTACTTTTGACGCCCCAAAGTACCAACTATATTCTCTTTCGTATCAGAAAAGATACTGTTGAAGAAAATCCAAGCACTTTTACTTTCCTAAATGGTGATTACAGTCACAAAAAAAAAGATATATAAAAACACACATCATTGAAAATCAATACATTCATCGTTCCACTCAGAATCTAAAAGAGTATTTAAAAATTGTCATATTTTAATTTTTTAAGAAGTTAAAATAAAAAAATAAAATTTTGGGAAAGTCGGTTTCAAGTAGACTTGAGAAAAATTCAATACGATATCGAATCCTCTTAAAATAATTAATAATATAGTAAATGAGATGTTTTCGGCAAACAATAATTCAACTTACCTTATTACTCATTGTGAAATACATTTTTAGTATAGCATTATAAAAATTAATATAATATGATAAAATATACGTAGATAGTAATACGGGCGATGATACGATTAACATAAAACACCTTTTTTGCGACACGATTGTGTAAATTTGTCGGGGTGTCATAGAATATAGAAACACAAAAGAAAAGCTACACAATTGAGCATACAAAACCTTGCAACGTTACCATTTTCAGTTTTGAACTATATTTTATACATAGACCTTAAACTCATAGACAGAACATTATGGGTTGGCGGGGACAGTCAATCACAGATTTCGTCATGATAGCAGTGTTGTCATTTTCGACAACATAAAATATATTTATTAGCATATTATTATAACATAAAACTAAAATTGCATATTTTTAAAAAAATCGTAGTTACCATAATCTTCTATATATATAAAAATGAATGTATATCTGTCTGTCTGTGTGTCTGTGTGTCCATATTACCATAGCAACCATTCATATTTTATTTTGGGATTTCTGTCTATGTGTGTGTGTGTCTATATTACCATGGCAACCATTTATATATTATTTAGAGATTTCCGATGGACATTTTTGGTTATAAATGGTTGCCATGGGTTCTGAAGCTATTCTAATAATAACTATTGGTTGCCGGGCAACCAAGTGCATGGGATCTGCTAGTAATTAGTAAATAATAAATCATGTATTCAATAGATGAATAAATTATTCATTCAGAAACAATATAGTTTTTGTTTAATATTATTCATCAATCCATTATCATACAGTAATATAGTTAAAACGCAATAACCGATCGCCTAACCTGAAATTATAATGCGCATGTGTGTAGTAATTGAGTAATCGTCAAACATCGCACACACGTCAGCCGGCTGGAACTATTCCCATGATCTGTATTAGTATAACTAGTATAATTAGTAAAAGGTCTATGATATTGCACAACAAATATTTTATAAATAATTATAATAATTCAAAATATGCTACGAATCAAATCAAATAGCACAATGTAGCAACGTCGCATATGCTCAACCGTACTTTAGCGGTAAATCGTAAATACGCGAAAGTTGCTGACATACACCACAAAGAATCGCTTACACAACCTTAAAATTTAACACAACCATCACAGTGACATACTCCTTGACGAGGTACCAGTGGCGTGCTCAGGGGGGGAGGTTAGGGGTTACTACCCCCCCCCCCCCCACCCACCCATATTGTCTTTTTTTGCCGACCTACAGAAAACCACTTATTAGTTATTATAGCTATTTAGAGTCATTAGTTTTTTATTAATTATTAATTTTTTTCGTTGAGTCAACAAGCTTGAAATTTAATACGAGGCTCTTAATATATTCTTACAACAGCAGTTGAAAAATATATAAATACAGTCACAATTTTTTTTTATAAGCATTTAGTTCGAATTTTGACTAATAACGAAAAATTCACAAAAATTTGCAAATTATTTTGAGTTAGAAATTCATAAAAAAATTTATTTTTAAATCTAACTATCTACGATTTGATAATTTAATACAAGATTTCTCATAAGTTTGTCTACCTTTTTCAAAAAAATGTTTACCGTTAAGTCAAATTACATTTTATGAGCGTTTGAAGTTCAAATTTTAACATCATTGGATATTCATTCGATTTCTCATGTAGCGATTTTCTTATATTGTATTTTTTTTTTATTTAATATATAACAATACATTTTAATTTTTTTGGTAAAAAAGCATGAAAATATAATACATGGCCCCTAATATATTTTTACAATAGCAGTTGAAAAATATTAAAAATACATATGCACAATTTTTTTTATAAATATTTAAAGTTTTAATTTCGACAACATTTTTCAAACTTAAATTTAAAATGCGGGTAAGTGGACGTCACTCTGCTGTATAGTAGGTTACAAGTGGGTTAATGTATAATGGATTGTATTAAACTTGAATTCAATGATATATGATAATTTGTATCCAGGATAAAAAAAATAAATAAAAACCATTGTAAAACCATTAGCTTCTAAAATGATTTAGTAATTAAAAATGTACCTGTATATATTAATAAAAACAATATAAATATAATATACAGTATCCTAGGCTGCTAAACCGTCTCTACTCAGAACTGTTTTTTGCATACATGATATATATCATTGAATTTAAATTTACAGTCATCCAATTCTAGCCTACTGTACAGCCGAGCGACTTCCACTTATTCGCTTTCTTTTGTTTATTTTTACAAAAAATGGTGTCCCCCCATTGAAAATTCCTGGGCACGCCACTGCGAGGTACACATGACATATATACTGTACAGAAGAGTGATTACATAATTCCCCTTTTTTTTCTTTCTGACAACACACACCTGGTAGACGGTAGTATATGTATATAAAGGTCCTACAGGTACGAGAGTTGGAAAAAACTTAAATTATTTTGGATTATTATTTATTTTATCAAAATACATTTCATTAACTACTTTTAGATTCTGAGTGGAACGATGAATGTATTGATTTTCAATGATGTGTGTTTTTATATATTGTTTTTTTTTGTGTCTGTAATCACCTTTTAGGACAGCAAGTCTTTGGTAATTCGGTATGTCCAATTAGTCGATAAGTTAATAAATGATTAGGGTTCAAAGTACAATGGTAATCTATAATTAATTGTTATTTATTTTGTCACCTTGGGTTCAACAATATCAAATTTATGATTAACTCCTGGTCTTTACAATTATTGAAAACATTTTGAAAACCACCAATATTTTGAGGAGCTGTATCTAGCAAACGAATCATCGAAAAATAAAAATGTTAGCGCGTAAATTCTCAATAAAAATGGGATTATTAATTCATGATATTTTTATTATATGTTACCATTTGAAAATCAAAAGTTGATAGTGGTTTCACTAATAAATATAAGGGTGAAAAAAATTAAAATATTATACGGTTTTAGAAAAACATAAACCTAGAAGTTTAAAAAAAAAAAAATTCAAAAAAAGTTAATACTTTTCGAGATAATTAGTGTACCTACCCACTTAAATGGATCACCCTGTATAGTAGGTAACTACCTACCCATTTAATATCATGGAAATATATAAATTATAAAAATTAGTGCAAATACTTAATTTAAAAATATCAATGCACCTACAGTTAATATGATGATTTATTTTACTGATGTATTAAATAAATCAATACTACAGATAGAATTACCATCCAACATAAGTTTATTCACAGATTAGTGAATATTATATGCAATAGATTATAGAACCAAATAAAAGGATAAAATAAGGATTGTGACGGTCGAAAATGAACAATTATTATAATAATGTTGAATATTATACGATAGCGCTCTCCGTCCCGCGGGCATCTCTGCCCACACCAGGGACTGGAACCGTACCGAAAAGAACCGGTTTTGGAACCGGAACTCTTTGAATATTGGGAACCGGAACCGGACCGGAACCGGACCGGAACCCTTAAATACATTTTTTAGGAACCGAAACCGAAACCGAAACCTATATTTTGAGGTAGAGGTTTTTACGGTTTTTTTCAGTTTTTTTCGGTTCTAAAATCCAATAGATATTTTATCTATGGTGTAAGTTAGTAATAACTAATTATTAGTAATAATAAATAATTATAGAAAATGTAGACCTATACAAGTTTATCAATGCTAAAAAATAAGAATATTATTATGTGTACAAGTACAACAGAATTGTCATAAAAGAAATACCAAAAATCCAAATTCTAATTTCCATGTAATCGATATCAATACTATTATCAAATACTATAAATGATTTATAGTATTTGTTATTATTGAATCGCAATTCACAATAGCTGATGTATAATTTCTGAAAATAATAGTAATTTGGACGTTTATAATAAAAGTAAAGTGATTCAGAATTCAGAGTAAGTTATCATATAAATTATAAATTAAAATTTTATTGTTACCATACTAATAAGTAATAATATGCCTGCATTGATAATATTAAATACATAAACGTAATGCGGGTATCGTTAACTCTTTTCTCTATACTTTGCTCTGTACGACAAATCTACTAAACTGTTCTTCCGTCTTCATTAGCGCGGTATATATTGTTTAAATTTATATTCTTATATATAAGTTATAAATTATTATATCAAACTGAAACATGGGTCACCCAAGTTCAAAATTCATTCTTATTTGTTTTTTTAGTAATAATTTTTTATTTATTTTAAATATTAAAATGTATTTATTTATTTTAATTTATAATTTTATAATAATTCATTTTTTTATAATATTACCTAAATTCTGAAATAGTTACACTTAATTACAAATACCTGTCACTAAAAAGAGGTTATTAATATTATGTTCATTTTTTACATAGTACTTTATTGATAAAAAAAAAAGTCAAATAATAAGGGTTAGAACCGGTATTAACCGAAACCGAAATTTGATATTTTTGAAAACCGAAACCGAAATTTTCGGTTTTTGAGAACCGAAACCTAAACCCAAACCGATAAAATCATAAAGGTTCCAGTCCCTGGCCCACACCCAAAACAAAACGCCGATATGCATATTATTATTATTATAGTCGACGTACACACACACTATCACCGCTGCCTAGTACCCGTGGTCGAGTTTAACCGGCCGGCACTATGACATTATCTGTACTTATTCCCATGTAACACGAATACCGGCCAATTAAAATGCATTACCCAATTATTATATAATATCGTTTTTGTTGTTCCGTGTGATGTCCCGCGTCCGACGCTCGTACCTTATTGTGCCTCTCAGCAGGACAACATGAGCGAGTAGAAACACCGTCTTACCGAGGAAGTCCTGGTGACGATGCTCGGACACACACGTAGAATTTGGTAATGAATCATTATAATTATTATTATTTATACTACACCTTGGCCGGTTTTTTTTGTCAAGGTGACCCTTTTTGTTGCGGCCAAGTTTTTATGCCGGTGTGGGCTTTTCTTGGTCATAAAATTAACTATTATTCTTTACCATAACGATTAAAATAAATTTACCTTTAATTCACTCATCAATTATATTTTATTATTGCCTTTCCCAATTTCTATTATTATTATTTAAAAATCCCACACGCTCCGATTTCCGAATCTCGGCTGTAGGTTGACGACCAAAGTTTTTCGTCAACGTACGCTCCATGCCGAATCTGGGTAAGCCACCGTGTGAGACGTTACAGGATTTATTCCTAGAATTTAATTAATTAATTTTAAAATTTAAACATGAATTTATAAAAATTGTTCTTTTTAAATCTAATATTTGAAAATATAATACAAGAATATTCATAATGTTTGTCTATCTTTATCAAAAAAAAAATATCTTCAAGCAAATCAAATTAAATTTTTATGAGCTTTTGAAATTCATATTTTTACAACATTTGATATTCACTAGATTTTTCATGTAACGATTTACTTATTTTGTTGTAAGTAAAATACGAATAACTGTAGATACTTGAAAATTTCACTGAATTTTTATATTTTCATTTTCTAAACACCATACAATTTTAAAAATAATTTGATTATTTTTGAGCTGTTTACGGATATTATCAGTTTTCAATTTTTTTAAATTTTTTTTCCTATAAATATCAATAAAATTTTATATGTTGGGCCAAAAAGTGTAAAAATTAATACAAGGCTTCTGATGTATTGTTACAATAGCAGTTGAAAAATATTAAAAATACATAGGTACAATTTTTTTTTATAAGCATTTAATGATCGAATTTTGACAAAATTTATCAAATTTAAAATTGAATATTTATTTTGTAGTTAGAAATGTATAAAAGGTTCAACATTTATATCTAAGGATTCAAAATTTAAAACAAGATTCTGCGTGATTAGTTAATCCTGTTACCAAAAATCTAAAAAATACACAAGCACAGTAGTCATTTTAAGTTCAAATTTGGACGAAATTACATATTAAAATACCTAGAACAACTTTTTTGGTTATTTTGTTATGATTGTATAATATTATTCATGGGTACTTGAAACTTCTAAAGTATACTATTATATATCTATGATAGTATCATAGTTTGTTGGTGATGTATAACGCGTTATAAGTACCTAATGCCTAATGGATATTGCGATATTCCTGTGTATATTATAGTGGATATTATACTCGTAGGTCAATTTTTATTTAATACGATAGATATGAGTATATAATATGTCCTATACCTAGTCTGCCATACCTAGTCTCCGCTTAGAATCGTTTTTCTTATACAATGAATAATGATATTATATCATTGAATTCAAATTTAATACCATCCATTATAAATTGATCCACTTGTAACATACTGTACAGCAGAGCAACATTCACTTGCCCACATTTTTTAATATTATATTTTGTTTGTTATAAATGACTAACAGCTAATTTAATGGAAGTTGGATTTTCAAGTATGTACAAGATAGAAAAAAAATATTGTAATTAATCAATCATTTAGTATTTAATTTGGTATTATAGTAAAGTAATCATAAATTAACAATAAACATTTGATAATTTACATGTATAGATGAATTTGGATATTTAAACTACTGTTTTGCAAAGCAATTTGGTAAGTAGTTTAGAGTAATAATAATCTATTTATTAAAAGTATGTATACAATCTTTTCTGTGCTTTTTCTTTTCATTTTTATAATTATAATTTTATTATATATTTGAATGCGTTTTTAAGAGGACGGTTTTATATTCTGAGTGAAACGAGAAATGTATTAATTTTACAATAATGTGTGTTTTTTTATATATTTTTTTTATATTTGTGTCTGTCATCACGTTTTAGGACAGTAAAAGTGCTTGGATTTTCTTCAACAGTACCTTTTCTGATAGGAAAGTGAATCTAGTTGGTACTTTGGGGGGTCAAAAGTAAAAATTTCCCAGTAGTTTTCAAAAGCACCGTGAAAAACAAAAGATAAATTAAGGAAAAACGGGAATTTTTAAGCAAAATCTGTTTTCGAGAAAATTGATTTTGGTTTTTGGTGCAACTCTTAAATAAATGACCGTAGGTACATGAAATGTGGACTGAATGTTTATATCATTAGCATTATCTATAAACCACAACATTTTCCAAATATTTTGATTTATTTTAAACTCTTTACGGACATTTTCAGTTTCCATTTTTTTTAGTTTTTTTTTTCTATGAATATCAATAAAATTTTATTTTTTGGTTAAAAAAGCTTGAAAATTTAATTTAAGAATCGTAATATATTGTTTCAAAGGCAGATGAAAAAAATTAAAAATCCATAGTCACAATTTTTTTTTATAAGCATTTAAAGTTCAAATATTGACAAAATAATTTAAAAATGAAGAAAATTTGCAAATTATTCTGAGTTGGAAATTCATAAAAAATTTCCTTTTTAAATTTATGATTCGAAAATATAATACAATATTATTCAAGCTTCAACTATGGTTACTGGTTTCTTCTTTGATAATACCGACTTATCATTTCATCAACCTAATTCGCAAATCACTTAACTCCAAAATGACAACTTTTCTGGAGAGCAAAAAATCGTTTCAAACATTTCGTAGGCCTAATTCCTTATTCACAAAAGTCCTATCTCCATCATATTTTACATACAATTATAGGAAATTATATTGAGTTAGAAATTCATATAAATTTTCCTATTTAAATCTGAGATTTTAAAACGTAATACAAGATTATTCATAATTTTGTCTATCTTTATCAATAAAAAAAAAAAAAATGTCTTCAAGCAAATCAAATTAAATTTTTATTTCATATTTTTACGAGATTGGATATTCACTCCATTTCTCACATAGCGAATTTTGTTATTTCGTTGTAATTAAAAAAAAAAACTGTAGATACACGGATACATGCAATTTCACAGAAAAAACTGTATTTTATGTTTAAAATTGTTTTTTCTGTTTAGTAAAGCGATGTTTAAAACAAAATAAATTGTTTGAGTTTTGAAAAGTTAAAAATAATGTTTCAAACAGTACTTACATTTAAAATAACTTAATTTAAATTGAATATGTTATTTACTTATATGCTAATATGTCGTGTACTACCTAATATTTATATGTTTCACTGTTTCTTTATTACATTATTTCAATCTTAGAAGTATTTGAAATGAATTTTAAATATTTTTCTGAATGGATGTTTTATGTGGCCATTATATTATGTATATTTTAAATATAAACAAAAACTTTTTAAATTTATTTATTTATTAAATAAATAAAATTTTTCAAACTTTTTTCAGAAGGATAACCTATTATTAATAATAAACCAAAAAAAAAACATAGTATTCACTTGGATTTTACACTGTTTTAAACATTTGTTTTATTCGTTATAAGCAATGAACAAAACAAGTTGTAAAATATTGTATTTTAAACATAACGACCCTCGATAAATGTCAGTTCACTCTAATATCAATACCAACAGCACACTATTGAAACTATTAAACAAAAATTTGCGTATATAATATATAAAAAATGCTCATAACTCACTTTAAAAAATGAATTATCGTAAAAAATATACGAACATCATAGAATTGGCGTGTTCTGTCACTGGATAGAGTACCCACAGATCTAGTCTACGACGAATATTGATCTACATATTATCCCTCTCTTGTTATATATCTATTTATTATGTATAAAATCTTAGAGCTCATAGCAGGTGTTACCTCATATGGAGTTGCCGTATAACGTCTATTATAAATAATAATTTATTTATATTAAACAACTAATTTTTATTTCATGCGTTTTTGCGGTAACTCACGTGTGCTGATGATTGTCTTGAAAAATTGATTATCCTAGTGAATATTGAACAATTTGAAAATCATTCAAAGAATGTAAACTACACTTCTGCCATCAGTGAGTTTTTACAATTATTATATTGAATCTCCTATGTGGCTACAATTTATCGCTCCGCTCAGAATCTAAAAAAAATCTTAAAATCAATTAATTATATGAACTCAATTACAGTTATTACTATTATGATTTGCTTTCTTAATTCTGTATATATTTTATGTAAACACAGAATGATAAATACTACTCTTAAGAGGATGTCAATGCAATATTTATTTTCTCTCACAGAGCTGTCATCTAAAAATCGGTTTTAATGATTTTTGAGTTATCTGAGAGTAAAATCATCTATCACAAAAATTATAGTGATAATTTTTTTAAGGGTTTTATATTTTATTATTATTTAAATTAATATTCAGCGTTCTCTCCTAGGGGAAGCACTTCACAGTGTTACGGGTATGGCAAAGCAAGGGCTCCGAGCCCCACACTGACTTTAATGAGTTTGGTGTGGACTGGTCCTCCAAGTTGGAGATTGAGCGGCGGGCTAACAACCCGTCTTCGTAAAAAACCTTTGTTCAGGAGCCAAAAAGCAAAAAGTCTTGGAAATATAGATTTGATGGAAAAACGAACGGACACAGGAAACAGGATTTACTTTTTGAAACATGGAATGTGTGGACAAAGTTCCAACCTGGAATAGCTCTAAGTGTTATTAAAGAAATTGAGAAATATAAAGTCAAGATACTGATGTAGATGGAGTGCTGAAGGAACCATAGACATAAATCATACCACTATTTTGTATGGCAAGTGCAATGGAAGACGACAGTTTGGTTTTGCAGTACACAAAAGCGTAGTGCATACGATAAAGGAGTTCAAAGTTGTCAACCATAGAATTCCTATCTTGGTTGTAAGGCCAAGTTTTTAATGTGGTATTTATAAATGTACATGCACCAACGGAGGAGAAGTCACAAGAGGAAAAAGAAGAATTGTACGTAGAGGTAGAAGATATCTTGTTGAGAATAAACATAGCAAAATACGAATTATGCTAGGTTATATGAATGCGAAGATAGGGAAAGAACAGTTCCTTAAACCTACTATAGGGAAACATAGCTTATACCAAACAACAAATGATTATCATATGTAACTGATAGACCTTGCAACTGGCAAAGGATCCAAGATAATGAGCACAATGTTTACCCATAAGGTCAGATCACCAATCAAATTGACCATATTCTAGTGAATGAGAGATTTACAAATAATGTTAATGATGTAAGAGTATATAGAGGGGCAGATTGTGACTCGGACCACTACTTGGTTATTGGGAATCTCAATATCAAGATGAAGGCGAGACAACAGATTCATAATTTAAACTGTGTCAAATATGAAATAGCAAAGCTCAAGAATGAAGAGATTTGTAGAATTTTTGGAGCCGAAGTGAGGAAATTAACACAACTAACAGATATTAATGAGAGTATACCGTTGAATCCCGTTGGAAATTTATAAAAACATTATTTTAATGACATCAGAGGAAATCATCGGAAAACAAAAGAAAGCTAAAAGGAAACCTGGTTTAACACAGTTTTCGAAGAAGCCATAATAATAAGAAACGAGGCGAGGTTAAAATGGTTAACGGATGCAACAAACCAACTTAATGGAATTAAATACACTACAAGAAGAAAATAAGCCCATAATATATGTGGAGGAGAAAAAAGGAAGTATAGGAATAAAATTATAGAAATGGCAGAATTAGATCACAGAGCACACAGAAGTATACAATTATACCAGAAAGTGAATGGGGTAAGGAAAGGATATAAAGGATATGGAAATAAGAAATAAGAATGGAGAGCTGATAATAACAAAGATGGAAATGGCAGAAATATGAGCAGAATATTTTGAACAGGTGCTTAATGAAGGAGACCCTGAAGAAACCTTTGAATATATACAAAAACAACCCAATAATTGCAGATATGAAATACCTACAGTATAAGAAATTAAGTCACAAATTAGAGATTAAAAATCATAAATCACCTGACGAAGATGGTATACAAGGCAAAATCCTAAAATGTTTGATGAAACAATGATTGAGATGCTTCATAAACTAATTGGCGAAATATAGAATATTGAAGAGATCCCTAAAGATTGGAATATGTCATTAATTTGCCCTATACACAAAAAAGATGATAAAAAAGAATGTAACAACTAAGAGGTAGGTATTGCCTAAGTGAATATGACTTATAAAATTCTATCGTATTCTAGATAGAATCAATCCTTTGGCGGAAAATATTATAGGTTAGGTTATGAGTAAATAATAGATAAATCCACAATAGACCAAATATTAATTTAAGACAACTATCTTAAAAAACCGGGGAATTCAATCAATAACTACATACACTAAAGTGGCCTTCATTAGTCCTATACGTTTTTGTAGACTTCAAAAATGATAGTATCAAAAGAGAAAGTATATTCACAATTTTAGAACATTTCGTCATTCCACAAAAACGTATAGGACTAGTGAAGGCCACTTTAAACAGGACCATGGTAAAAGTGAAAGTAATGCACTATCGAGAGGGGTTTCTGGTGAATATAGGCCTACGGTAGTGTGATGCACTATCCCAATTATTTTTTTATTTATTACTGGAAAAAGTAGTTAGATTGATGATATCTCACCAGTTGAAGGGGAGAAACTCGATGGAACATCAATAAGTCGTTTAACATATGCAGATGACATATTGCTTCTAGGGAATAATATAAATACAGTGCAAAGTCTATGCGAAAGACTTATAACAGTGGCAAAAAGAGTGGGCATGGAAATTAACGAGGAGAAAACAGAATATATGGAAGTAAGTAGACGGCAGAATGGAAGACAAGAAGAAGAGTTTTTAAAGTTATCGTCTTATAGTTTCAAAAAAATATCAGAATTTAATGATAATGATCACCCAATCAAACAAAATGGAAATATGAGATACTTAAAAGGATCCAAATGGGTAACAAGTGCTATTACGCATTGGGTAACTTCTCTAAGTCAAGAACACTCTCAAAGATACTAAAAGTTCAGCTATACATCACACTAATAAGATCTATAATACCGTATGGAGCGATATGTTGGACTGTAAGGAAAAGTGAAGACTCAAAATTGAAGGCTTTTGAAAGAAAAATATTAAGAAGGATATATGGACCATGTCGTGACCAGCAAACAGTGAAATGGTGTAAACGACACAATGAGGAGTTATGTAACCTGTACAACGAACCGGGTGTAGTAAAGAATGTAAAAAGAAAAAGATTGGAATGGGCAGGTCATGTGTGTAGGAAACTTGATGCTATGATAAGGACGGTCCTACAAGAGAATGCAAGAAGGGAACGACCACTAGGAAGACCCCAAATGTGATGGAAGATTGTTTCAAAAAGGATGTAACAGATTTCTACCCGGATGAAGATTGGCATATTATATCATCACAAAATCGTAAAGGATGGAGGCAGTTATGTTTGGATGTGTGGTCTAAAAAGCCGTAAACAAAAAAAAATTTATGATTTTACTTTAAGATTTATCAAATAAATGTATAAAAAAATGATCTAAAAGCGTTTTGTCTATGTGGCATGTGGGCCAGGGAGAGAAAAAAAATTGTGTGCTGACATCATGTTATAATGGTATTGAATTTACGTCTGCTTTTATGAATTTTTTAAATATATTCCTGTTGTTTGTGCTAACATCAAAAATATTTCCTATGTCCAAAATTAAGAAAATATGAAAAATCATAAAGTTTGTGATTGTGTGTATTACCTATATATTTCAATTGAAACAAAACGGTACACGATAGAAAGATAGATAAATTTGAGTCCGAGCGAAGCCAAGCGTAATTCACTAATAAAGCAAAACGTCAGTTTTCGACTGATTTTCATAAAATGTTCGTTAATAAATTCAGTTAGATCCGTGAAGTGTCATAGTCTACCTTTTAGTTTTCAATACACAAAGCTAAATTTACTTGACACACAATAAACCATCATTTTTTTGTTTACATATTATTGACATTGATTATTATTGGATAACATTTTAGAACTATATTTGGTCAAATAACTGTATTGAAAATCTTACCAGTTCACAAATCCAAAGGCATTTAGTTTGACACTTGCAACGCCTTACAGAATCAGCAGGCGTGACAAAAAATAGTATAGGTGAATCGTGTTGGAAGGTAATTTGCAAATTTCAGTCCCACGACTGAAATAGCTCACTTCCTGCCCATGCCACACAGCACAAATACCGTAACGTTTAATTATTTTTCTTATCACGAAACAAGATTCATTTTTTACCACATATTTTATAAAAAAAATATATTTTATTCTAGTAATATTAGATAACATCACTGCCCCTATGCTCTGGAACTTGAGTTTTAGGGATCCAATTACAAAATATCAGGCACACCCATCACCACCCGTGCGCACTGCATACACCTATGAATATAATGAGTTGAAAATAAATAGTGGTCTAAATAATATATTATAGAATTGTAAAAAAAATTATTAAAAATGTATAGCTAGACTTATCTGTGTCATAAATATTTTATTGGCTATACAGAGTGTAACAGAAAGAAGGATTAGTAGGAATAGTAAATAGTTTTAGAAATATACCCATGTTAGCAAATTTCCCAAAATAATATTTTTAAAAAAGTTATAGCGTTCCAAATTAATTTAATAAATAATTCAAAAAAATACTGATATTTAAAAAAATTTTAAAAAATAAACTACTTGATTTAGATAAATGTTTTTACCATCCAAATAGTTCTTATAATCAGATTCTCAAATTGTCTATTTTGAATTTATTCAAAAAAATTTAAATCAAATTTAAAATTTTTCATTTTCGGTAGGTATTAAAAAATAAAAATAATTTTTTTATTACACGTGTAGCGCAAGTGGCTATAAATTATATATCAAAAAAAAAAATTTTAAATATTGATTAAAACAAAAGTTATTCCAAAAGTCAGTTCTATCTGTTACACCGTGTATAACATTTTAAATTTTGTTGATATATTGTTATAATAATACAATATATCTGGATGTTATAAATTTTAAATGTTAAAAAATATAATGAACACTCAAATATTATATTTCTAGATAATAATATGCTGAAGGCATTTTTCAAGGACAGTATGAGTTATTTAAATGCTGGCGGTAAACATAATTCTTTACTATTTTATAATTATTTACATATTATACAACATTATAACTACCTAGCAATTATTGTTTTATACTACTATATTATAAACTATAGTTGTGTTTGTATAATCATATATTATGTTTATATAATGTATCTAACAAGACAGTGAAAAAGGCAGCTATTTGAATAACAAAGATTTGTAATTATTTTTTACTTGATTTATAGATGATTTAAATAACCCGGAAATGTATTGTTTTAAGAACAGTGAGTAACAATATAAACCACGATATTTTAATATAATATAATATAAGTTAATTGCACAAGAAATATAAGCTGAAGATCGAATTGTGAGTGGAAAGAGCTTGTTTATATCTTTTATCCCGGTTTTTAGATAATAACAATCATGGTTTACAGTTTACATTATTTATTATTTTTATTATTTGTAATACTTCACTAAGGAGTAAGGTAATTTGGTTTACTGTTTTGCAGTTTTGCAGTAAACATTTATCCAAATGCCTATTGTTCCAACTTTCCAAACGTGTAGGAGTTAATATAATACAAGCTGTAACTGCAAGACCTGAGGGGTATAATTCTTGAAATTTCATTAAAAATAAAAAATATTACTGCCAGTTAAAATTTAAAATATACAGTATTGGGATTAAGCATTGTAATTATAATTGTGTGCTATATGAGTAGTGAGTTAAAAGTACCTACCTATCCATTGACATTTTAACATATTGTTTTGAATTCAATAACTAGGTTTTATTTTTTAAGAATGAAAATAATATTTGTTTCTATTAATTTTTATGAGAATTACCTATTTAATATTTATTAAATTTCATATAATTAGTCATTACATCCAAAAATAAAATATTTATGTTTATAAATTTACAGTGAATACAATGCACGTTTGTGATTATGGTAACATTTGAATACATTTATTTTAAATTACAAGGTGTAATTATTATTAACAATACATTTTGTCGAATTGTATATTATATTTTATTTATTTATTCTGTGTCAAAAAATAGAAAATAGGCAATTATGGACAAATATATTTGTATTGAAATAATGCCATGTCTACTAACTGTTAACTATCTCCAGGGAAATAACGTCAAAATCTAGCCGCCGGACCGTGAATCGAACCCGAGTCTCTCACTTGTCGGGCGATTGCTCTACCACTGAGCTACCCGACCGCATAAACCAATGACGCTATCTCCCCCAGTTAACGGAGTTTACATTCGACCATCCTGGCGCCCACGATCGCCCTCGATCGTCGCCGGTCCTTAACGTCGCCCACAGCGACTGTTACTTCACCACCTGACCACCAGAGCGCATGACCCGTATCACAACGCGATCATCGCTGCACGACCTCTGGTGGACCAAGTCCAGGTCCTTCACAACACCGCGTCTTTGGTCACCAATCCCACTTCTGATTTATGTTAACTATCTCCAGGGAAATAACGTCAAAATCTAGCCGCCGGACCGGGAATCGAACCCGAGTCTCTCGCTTGCTGGGCGATTGCTCTACCACTGAGCTACCCGACCGCATAGACCAATGACGCTACCTCCCCCAGTTAACGGAGTTTACATAACTAATAATTGGTAACAAAAATATCTATACGCTTTTGAACATTTCATTAATATACCTTAAAACACAAAATATGAAACAATCTGTGTCATTAGTTGTTCTAAATAAAAATTTGCTTGATAAATAACTTTATTAATATGTGTTGGGAGTAGTGAGTTTATAGTACCTTACTATCACTATGCAATATAGTTTTTATTTCAATAACTAGATTTTATTTTTTAAGAATGTAAATCGGCCTATCCTTAAGTCCGATCTCTCTATAGACAACAAATTATTAATATTCAAATCAATGCTAAAACTTATCTGGGCCTATGGCATCCAAATATGGGGATTCACTAACCACTTTGTAATGGGATGTACGAGGTCGTAACTTGGTGGTGTCTTAGACCCTTAGCCATGTATAGCAAGTTCGACTCTCTCCGCACCTTGGTGACAACAACCGCATCCCGCGCTAAGGCGTGCACTGGGCGCCCGAGCTCCAGACAGTGGCCCAAACCATACCGTTTTTACGGGTATTTCATGAGTTTCGCGAGAAGCGTCGGCGGCGCCAGATAACAACCCGGGTCAAGTACTTCCCGTGTGACTAAGGCGCTACTTCCACAAGGCCATCCACATACGTACCGGGAGCGCGGCAGTCACGCGGGCCCAGGAACAACCAAGGGCGCGCCTGGCTGTCAGACGCATGGTCCATAGTTAATCAGAGTACCGTTTTCACAGCAGGGCTCTCTCTGATTCCCGAGAAATGAGATTTTGGATTCCGTAATCCAAGTACTCACAACGACCTAGTTCCCGCTAGCGCAGGTATCGGGGTAGACTTTTACGTCTGTCCTCGATACTGCCTTTGAGTTCAGCGGTATGGTTTTACGCGCGGATTGCCGTTCCCGCACCGGGTTGTTCCCGGGTTTTTTGGTGGCTGGCAGCAGATGGCTGGTCAGGCGTTGCTACTCGCACCTGGTCACCCACATCTCTGATGCGAGCTCTCGATCGCGTTTTGAGTGGTAGTGAACCGGCATGTGGCTAGAAGTCCGCGGGTGGGTTGTTCAAGGTACCTGCACGCGGTTGCTTGGTCCAACCCTTTCGTTTGATTACCGACTCAACGTCCTCATCGGTACGTCGCAAGGTTGAGGGGGATTACATTTTTATTCTCGTTCTCGCTCCCGATTATTCCTCACTCTGATATTTACTCTCGTGCGGATTAGAAGGATTATCCCTCTCTTCCTTGGCCGCTGTAAAGTATTTACAGGGCCCCGCAACTGGAATTTTAATTATATCACTAGTGCGCCTACCGAGGTAACCCTACATCAGAGCGCCCAAGTGTGTCGTGAGCGAACGTCCTTAGCACCTGGAACACGACCTCGGTGCTAGTCATGAACTCTAAATCGCATGCCAGTCCACACCGACCGCTTGCACGTATGAGAGTTTTTCTTTGCTGGTTTACAAGTGGGCATTCAACCAGCAGATGCTCCACGGTTCCGTTTAGGGATCCGCATTAGCAAGCTGCGTCGCCTGTAAGTTTGATCCGGTGGAGTTGGAAGTTAAACCTCCCATGGCCCAACATCAGTTGGGACGTGAAGTGGTCCATCTTGCACCACTCACGGGCGAGCCGACGCCTGACGCCCGGGAACAATTTCGCCGTCCACCTCCCTTTTCCAGCGGCGATGCACCTGCTTTGCTAGAGGTCAAGGGTGTTTTTTTCGTATTGGACCTTCCTAGCCTCAGTGATTTTCATCGTCATAGCGCCTCTCCTTACCGCGATCCTGCCCTTCTCGACCCTGGCTATCCGTAATAGTTCCAAGTCGAGAGGGGGTACTCCGGCTAAGAACTGCAGCGCCATCGTGGATGTGGTGTTATACGCACCCGTAATTGCCTTCAGCGGGTCTCTCTGGGTACTGTTAGCCCTTCCTCGGTGGTGCCCGTCGGTCATGCACTTCGGGGCCCACACCGAGGCCACATAGCTCATCTGCAGAATGAACACCGTTTTGTACAGGCTCTTAGTAATTTCCTTATTGAGTCTCCACTGAGTTTTTGCAACTCCTGTCAGTCTGCAGAGCACTTAACTTTTTCCGTCAGGTGGTCGCTAAATTTGCCTTTGATATCAAACGTAACGCCGAGGTATTTCACCCCGATTGTTGGTTTGATTTTAACACCTCCAAATAGCAGATCCAGAAACGGCCTGGACAGTTTTCCTTTTAGCCCGTGGGTCTGCGACTTGCCGCGGAGAAGGTGAGTTTGCGCTGTCTCGCCCAGAGCGATGCTCTTCTACGTAGTTCATTACCACGGCTCAGCACGGGTATTACCAGAAATAAGTAACGCAAGATCGTCCACATACGCAATCAGCTCAGTACCTGTATGCGGATCTGGTGACAGTAGAGGGTTCACGGCCTGCCTCCAAAGGTCCGGTCCGTACTGCGACCCTTGCGGGTAACCTTTTGTCAAAGTTTTCGTCACAGTACGGTCGTCACACTACGGTCGTCCAAGTAACTTTTCGTCAGTTTGATCAGCCCACTGCGGCATCCAGCGTTTCGCATGTCCTTAACTAGCTGTGCCCATCATAGGCAATAAAAGGTGCCCGAAATGTCCAGGAAAACGGCTATTACGCGCCTCTCCGACCTGTCTCCCGACCAGTTGAGTGCGTGAAGCATAGCGTCGACTGTCGAAAGGTTTTTCGTAAACCCAAACTGCCTTTGAGACATGAGAGGGTCCGTGTCGGCTCGGATCCTTTCCATGATAACGTGTTCAAGGGCCTTCGACACGTCCGGGAGCAGACTTATGTCGGTAGGATTTTGCTTCCTTGGGATCTTTGTCCACCGATTTTAGGTTCACGACCAGTCTCACTAGTTTGCAGTGATTCGGAAATTTTCTAGCACTGAGGCAGTTGTTGAACACACGTGTTGTGTGTTCGGCGATGACTAGCCATGCTTGGCGGAGAATTTTCGCAATTATCCTGTCGGCTCCCGGGGCTTTCTTGTCGTCCATGCGCCAGATGGTCCTTTTCACCTCTTCAACTTCGCACAGAGGTATGGGCCCGTTCTCGCCCGTCTCGGGGTCGAAGGACTCAACTCTGACACCCGTTTCCTCCCTGATTTCTTGTTGTTCTGGGCTTTCACCATCGGACGTATCTCCCGGAACCAGGATTTCCAAAACTCTTTCCCCGGTTTCCTCAAGAGAGTCGTTGAAAGTGCCATCAGCCCTCCGGATTGACGATGGGAGACTCTGAGACGGCCTTATGCCTCCGGCCTTAAGCCAGTTGTAAACGGAACCCCATGGTTCCTTGTTTCCCGTATCCAAATATGGGTATTCAGTAACCACTGTGTGACGAGAAGCACGAGGCCGTAACTTGGTGGTTTCTTAGACCCTTAGCCATGTATCGCAAGTTCGACTCCCTCCGCGCCCTGGTGACGGACCGCATCCTGTGTTGAGAGGTGCACTGGGTGCCCGAGCGCCAGGCAGTGGCACAAAGCATACTGTTTTTAGGGGTATTTCGTGAGAATCTACCAGATGCCTGCGATGTCACCCACCACGTCAGAGGATATTGGCCACGTACCTGGGGCACACCAGCGCAGCCACTCGCAATCCGGCCGGATTCGGACTCTCAACCAGCAGAATTTCCTTATCCTCTCTCGATAACTAATGAGAGTCTGCCGTTCCCGGGTCCGGTTAAGGGTAGAAGTCGCTATTGACAGCAAGGCACTACCTATGGTCGACCTCGTTCCCTAAATTGTATAATCCCTCGAATTATATTCCTGACATTGTTAATAGGACGGTGTCATTAGCCCGTCGTGATAGTACGCCGAACGTGGCAACGCGCTTTTCAGCCTGGCTGTCGTGCTGGTGTACCACCACTGTATTGTAAATAAATAAAAACTTCCATAAAAATAAACAAATGAAATGATTGGCAGAAAATCGGTGTTATTATTTTAAAAAAGGAAACGGGCATAAGAACAACTGTTTCACCCCCACGTCGATTATAAAGACACTGGTGTCAAGATCTTCTGAATCCCGACCTGCATTAATTAAAAAAAAATTAAATTCTCTACCCCAAGATCCTAGTTAGAGGGTATCCACACTGGTGGGCCTCCCTCCTCACGCATTTTCATGTTATGTACCTATATATATTAGCTATCAACTTTACTTATTGTATTGTACTATTGTATAAATATAAATATTACTTAATTTTATCTAAAAAAAAAGAGAGAGAATGAAAGTTAATATTTGTATCAAAATTCATAACATTAGTCATAGTACATCTGTAAATTATATATTTATATTTATAAATTTCCAGTGAATTGCTTTAAACAGAAGAATGTACAATTCGGTAATATTTTAATACATTTAATACATTTTTAAATTATAATCAGTGAAATGGGCGTGCTCAAGGGGGGGGGGGGGGGGGGGGGTGCATTTCAAAAAAATATTGTAATTTTTAAAAATTTGCCCAAACTTAATCCGCCTACAACAAATATGTCGTCCAATAATTAAGATACTATACCTATCTACCTAGAATACTAAACCCATATATTTTTTACTTTATCGTTACTTAATATAAGTCATGTAAGAAATTATTACTTATCACTTATTATATACTCTATTACTCCACCGGTCCGAAGCTTTATTCTTATCATACATTGATCCTACAGATAGTTAGGTACCTATACAGAAACTTAACAAAAACTCTTCCTATATTTAATAAATAATTTTTAACATTATCTGGATAGTGACAGAGTTAATATTTCATATTTATAAACGAAGAATCATACATTAGCCAAGATTCTTGGCTAATAGCATTGACATTAACCAAATTATGACCGTAATATATTTTTATAATATATTAGTAGTTACTATATAGTTACTATAAAAGTAAAAGTAAATATAAAAAGCAGGTAAGTTGATGTCGCTGTAATGTACTGCAGTAGGTTACATGAGGGTCACTGTATAATGGATTGTATTAACTTTGAATTCAATGCTATCATAATATTATTGTATACGAAAAATGATTCTGAGCGGAGACTGTTTGTCGGTCTGGATATTTTATATTTTTGTTTTATTTTATTATAGCCTGTATATTGAATCAATATTATAAATTACAACAAAATTACAAAAATTGTTCTAAGCGGAGTGAGGGATCCTGTGGTATTACAATAGTGTTTATATTATTGTTTTTTTTTTAATCCTGTATACACAATTTTTTACCAGAAGGAGTACTTCTATTTTAACATAGAGTATCTTATCTTTTAGAAAATTGTATCAATATGGTACTTTAAAGTGGTAGTTTTTTGATTTTCTTAATAGTTACTTAATGCCACGGGAAATACTACCAAAAAATTACAGAAATCCGCTAAAAATGTTATTTTAATTTCTAACGCTTTGTCTATCACCATAGCAACGAATAAAAAAGTGGGGAAGTGGATGTCGCTCTACTGTAGAGTATATTAAACTTGAATTAAATGATTTTTTGCCGTTTTCGCACAATACCAGTACACACATGCGTTGCATGAACAAAACGTTCGCGTTAGCGCCGTTGTTTTTATGTCTTAACTCGTCACGTGTTTTGAGGGTATTGTCGCCATTGCGCAGTATGACATATTATTCATGTTTACATTATCTACCGTTGTATGCAGCTCAGTGGCACAACCAGGATTTATTCAAGGGGGGGGGGGGTCCAAAAAAATGTATTTAGCTACTGTTTTTCTGTCCTTTTCCTGATTATATACATACATTTCATTTCTTAATAAACACAAATTGCCGAGCTTAAGACCAATAAAAAAAAACAATAATATTATTTACATTTTAGATTCTGAGTGGAAAGATAAACGTATTAATTTTACAATGATGTGTGTTTTTTTTAAATTTTTAAATTTTTTTTTGTGTCTGTCATCACCTTTTAGGACAGTAAAAGTGCTTGGATTTTCTTCAACAGTTTCTTTTCTAATAGGAAAGTGAATCTAAATGGTACTTTGGGGGGTCAAAAGTAAAAATTTCCCAGTAGTTTTCAAAAGCGCCGTGAAAAACAAACTGAAAATTAAGGAAAAACGGGAATTTTTACGCAAAATCTGTTTTCGAGATTTGAGTCGATTTGATTTTGGTTTTTGGTGTAACTCTTAAACAAATTACTGTAGGCACATGAAATTTTGATTTCAGTCATGAATTTTGATCAAATTTTGAGTTTCCATTTTTTTTAGTTTTTTTTCTATAAATATCAATAAAATTTTATTTGTTAAAAAAGCTTGAAAATTTAATAGAAGGCTCCTAGTATATTGTTTGAATGGCAGATGACAAAAATTAAAAGTCCATAGTTACAAATTTTTTTTATAAGCATCAAAATCAAATATTGACAAAATATGTAAAAATGACGAAAATTTGCAAATAATTTTGAGTTAGAAATGCCTGAAAAAATTTCTTTTTAAATCTAAGATTTGAAAATGTAATACAAGATTCCTCATAAGTTTGTCTATCCTAAGCCCCCCCAAACATTTCCTACATTTTGTTTTAAGCTTATTCAATATTATCAAAGTAAGGCCCTATTAGCCCTATTAGCCCTATTAGTCCCCCCCAAATCTCAAACGATATTTGCACCTATGCATACCGTCTCCGCTCAGAATCGTTTTTCTTATACAATGATATTAAATCATTGAATTCAAATTTAATACCATCCATTATACAGTGACTTACTTGTAACCTACTGTACAGCATAACGACATCCACTTGCCCACCTTTTGGCTTTTTTAAATTTATATTTACAATGTATGTCAATTAATTATTATCGGATTCGACGTGTTATCAACAAAATACCTAATGTAAAAATCTAATCTAATAGCTAATAAGTAATAATCAAACTAATCAATAAATTTCGATGAACATTTCACGGAAACTCTTAAAAATAAAAGTAAAACTATGACATAAGCCAAGGGGGGGTCCGGACCCGGGGTCCATCTCCCTGGGTTCGCCACTGATGCATCTGACGTACCATATACGAGAATCATTATATCTCCGTCACGCCGTACAAAATGTTGTTTTTCCAGTGTTGGGTAGTAACGTAACGCAAATTACAAATTACTGTAACGCAATTTCTTTTTCAGTAACGCAGCAGTAATTTCATTACATTTTACTTACAGTAACGCAATTGTAACGCAATTACTTTTTAAAAGTAATTTCTATGCAGTAACGCACTAATGCGTTCTTTTCCACGTTACTTATTAAAATAATAGTTTTGAATGTAGTACAAAAATAAGCTAATAAGATATTCCAGAAAAATTAAAAATCAATTTTATTTACTTTTGATTCCGATAATAGTTAACAATATTATTAAACATTCCAGGAATTAATGTTATTACTCTCATTATCAGAAAGAAAAGAGTTCGGCTTAAAAATAAAATTTAATTAAAACGAATTATGATTTACGACTTATGAGTAAGCCACCCATCAACCTTTATGGCTATATGGCTATAGATACGAATTTAAAACTGATATACCTACCTACCGGCTACCACGATGTTAATATGGTTAAAAAAAAATGATAACTGTTATCAGAGATTAAAAAAAAAAGTAACGTTATTTGTAACGCACTACCACGCACTACTTTATTTATGACAAAGTAACGTAACGTGATAAAAATAATTTTAGGTAACGCAAATGTAATTTAAATAAAAATATATGAAGTAACGAGTAACGTAATTCCATTACTTTTTAAAAGTAATTTACCCAACACTGTGTTTTTCGTCTCACAGTTTACGAACGCCGGTTTCGTTGGTCCATAGCGTCGCGTTTGTTGTGCCGCCATTATCGGTTCTTACACGCTCGAATAAACGACATTCGCTTTGTAAGAATTTTTTGATCATACGCTCATATTCTACACGTTCGAACAAAAGAAATTTACGTTCACATTCTAGCGAAGGGTTAGCGATCGCAAATTATTATATATATCAATTCACCTGTGCGATGTTAGTCGCACTGGGTCAGTAGTGTCTCCGTCGTAGATCGTCACGTTTTCTAGTACTCAGGTGCAGATACATCGACCACGACCAGTACAGGGCAACGACCGGCCGGTAACCAGGTCAGACGTATCATACCTTATCATTGTTATTATTTGATAACTCAATATCACGTTCCATGCTCATTTATTATTATTTATGTTGTTATGTGATGTGAATATGTGATAGGACTAACATAGCATTAAGTCAACTTTTGTATTTTATTAATTATTCAAAAGAGATAAAAATAAATTATACAGTCGACTATCATTATATCATTGTTTATATTATAATAAATTGTTCATTTTATAGTATAGGATTAGATAGCACCCAGCCTTTAAAGTCTAGTTGTCACCCGTGTTCAGTGGAACCGGACTTCACGACAAACAAAAGTATTCGAATAAAATTATTTGAATACTTTAATTTGTATTTTTTATTCATTAAAAAAATACATTTTTCCGATCCAGAAAAATAGTTTTGTCATGAAAATCATTAACATTAATTTTATTCTTTGAACGAAGTATAATATTGGCCCATGATATGATTATTTTTATAAGCACCAATGTGTTGTATTCCGTATGGCCCGTATCGGCCGTTTCATATGTGGTTAAAATGTGTAAATAACTTATGATAACAATGTATTTTTAATTTTTAATTAATAAATGTTTATTACCAACCATTCAAAAACTGACAAAAACTAGTTGTGAAAAAAAGTATTCTGAATACTTTAGTTCTCATTTATTTAAATATGTATTCCGAGTACAAAATGAAAGTATTCTTTACAAGACTGCCTATAGGCTATAGTAAGTAAAGATGAATGGAAATTCACAATTAGTTGGTGCGCAGACTGGCCACATCTAATTAAAATATAAACATTAAAAAATGCACACGGCTCACAATATAATATGATAATATATTAATATTTAATAATATGTGAATTTTCACGCCAATACGTCATAAATAATATAAGACGCCCACGCAATTTAATTATAAATATTATAATTTAATACAAAAATCTGGTGTCATTACAAGAAAGAACATTTTGCGACGACGGCGATCACACACACAAAAAAAAAATAGAACAATCCTATCTTACATAATAATGTATTCATGGAAGCAGAATTATTGATTATTTAATGGGTATTAAATATTTAATGGTAATAAATTTGATATTAATGAATAGCTGATAATAGAAAACCTGTTTATGTATACCGGGTGATTTTTTTATCATTGAACACTCATTATTTCAAAAAGTATAAATTTTTTTGCAAATATTTTTTTACATGGTTACAAGTCGCTTTTAAAACAACGTTTTTCTTAAAAAAATATTTTTTTAAATATATTTTATCCTTATCATTTTTTAAGTTTTTTACTTTTTTAAATGACAACATTGGGTTTTAATTTTATATTCCAAAGAAGAATAT
>NC_042494.1:169339372-169344000 GCF_005508785.2 Acyrthosiphon pisum | reverse complement strand
AAAACGTTGTTTTAAAAGCGACTTGAAACTATGTAAAAAAATGTTTCAAAAAAATTTACACTTTTTAAAATAATGAGTGTTCAATGATAAAAGAATAACCCGGTATGTGGTAATTACACGGGATGCCCTTTGAAGTGGTGGGGAACAAATAATATTAGGCACCAAAATCATTCACGCCCCACTCATTAATACTATACGTATATTCCAATACTAAATATTTCCATCAATTATTCCAAAACGCACCAATAATATACCTACCTGTTTATGTTTCTACATTTATAGACGATCCAGGTAAGTCCACTAATTCTATACAATATTTTTAATTTTATAGAGGAATATAAAAAAAAAAATAATGTTAATAAACGTTTTAAATTTATAATATGATTGTTGAATGATACATTGTGTACTTACGTTCTCGTGATAAATTTACAGATTGTTAGATTGTTATACCATAGAAAATAATATATCCTTTACTATATCACTATACTAGCTGATCCCGTGACCTTCGTTTCCCGGCAACCAATAATTATTATTATAATAGCTTCAAACCCATGGCAACCATTTATAAACAAAAATTTCTATATATATATATAAATATCTGATCCCGTTCAATTCGTTGCCCATTAAAATTGCCAACTCTATATGAATAATAATTCTACATATCACCATGGCAACCATTTATATACAAAACATTCCATCAGAAATTTCAAAATAATATATAATTGGTTTCCATTGTAATACGGAGACACACACCGACGAAAATCTCAAAATAAAATATAATTATGGTTGCTATGGTAATACGGAGATACACACCGACGAAAATCTCAAAATAATATATAAATGGTTGCCATGGTAACATGGACACACACACTGACACACATACATTAATTTTTATATATATAGATATAGATTATAATATAGTGTCTTTACAGTGTTAATCTTATTCAATTTTACATTTGTGTTTATTGTTAAAAAACAAAATATACTAAAGACAATAATACAATGTTTTTAGAACGAGAATTTTATTAAGCATAGATAAAGATACATTTTTTGGCGACTTTTAAGTTTCAATATATAGGCACGAATTTATGTTTGTTGAAATTGTTACAAATAAAATTAGTGTAAAATCAATATTTTATATGAAATGGTAATTATTAATAAATTACCCTATAAACATTATTAGTTTAAACCCTATACTAATAGTTTATGATTCATAACAATAATCAATTATAATTGCGTTTATATATTTACAGCTGTTAATGGTAAGCTTATTATTTTATAGTTAAACTATTTTATCTAAGTAATTTATAATAATTGTGCACTAAGGTATTGAGTCCCTACCTGTTATTCTAGGTCATTGACAAGACAATAAAATATACAAATAAGGGTAAAGTGCTAGCTAGGGTGCATGATATTTTCTGTCAATGTTGTGTTATTAATTATTTTTAACTCAGTTAAGTTAAGTTAATATGCATCGATATGAAAAAGTTAAAAGTTAATTTAATTTTTGGTGAACTCAGTTAAGTTAAAGTTAATTTTTTTTATACAACGCTAACGGAAGGCTTTTGTGGACGTCGTACTACGTCCAACCTTTGACAGTTACGAAAGGAAGCAAAAGAGCCAGAAACAGTCGGGTCACTGTTGGCGCCGTATATGGGTGATACTCCCTCTACGCCGGTTAGAAGTCATTCTGTCTGTCTGCGTCTGTCATACGTCTTTGGATGATGACTGCTGGCGGGGGCTGGGTCTGGTTTTTTCTGCGAAAGGGTGGCGGACAAGATTTGTCCACGGGAATAGGTCGACCGAAAACCTAGCTGAGTCTGGTGAATTCCGGGAGGTCGAGTTAAATCACGGTCGAACATCCCACTGATGATGGCCTTCTTGATCGGTGATCGGGGTAGTTCAGTACCACGGGTAGGAGGAGGCCCCGTTGGTTGGGTCTGACCAGCTCAACGCCCCCCTTCAAGGGTGCTCGCATGATCGTTCACTTGCGTGTGGGTGATCGTTGCCGGTAGGATTCGTGGTGGCGGTAGCCTTTGGTTACAGTGTGGTTTGCCTACAGAGGCTAGTGAACAGCTCACAGCCGGACCTGGTGGACATTTGGTGACTCTTGACCTATGTCCGTGGTACGGGGTTTCGGCTCCGGTGCTGGTGGTCCTTATGACAACCCGCCGTGGCTTAGGCGCTTCGGCGCCCCGCACGGGTGAACCTCTAGTACACCGTCTAAGCTAATACACAGTCTATAATAGTTGTAGCCGCAAGGCACCAAACCCAGGATACTCTTGTATGTGTGCGCGATCGGTTCTGGATTCGGCTTATCTCTCAGGACTTTATCCCGATATTGTAGCATTTATATAGGGTGTTCCAGCAGAAGCGCACAGTTTAAAAAGCCAGGATTTTTTTGTTTCTGGGTTGACAGCATTGTTCCAATGTTTTTCTTATCTTATAACATCCCCCATTTGTCATCGCAAAGCAGTTTTTGGTATTCGTCGTCGTGGAGAGGTTCACAGTTGAACAACGCGTAACAATAGTGAAAACGCACTAAAAGTGCGGAGAGTGGTTCGCGGAAACGTTACGAAAGCTTTGGACGATCTTCGGACGAAACGATTCACCTACGCGAGCGACTGTAACTCGTATGTCAGAAAAATTCGAGAAAACTGGCTCAGTTGTGGACAAGAAAGCCACTTATCAGAGTCCAAAGCTTTCGCAACGTTTCCGCGACACACTCTCCGCACTTGTAGTGCGTTTTCACTATTGTTACACGTTGTTCAACTGTGAACCTCTCCACGACGACGAATACCGAAAATTGCTTTGCAATGACAAATGGGGGATGTTATAGGATAAGAAAAACATTGGAACAGTGCTGTCAACCCAGAAACAAAAAAATTCCGGCCTTCTTAAAGTGTGCGCTTCTGTTGGGACAACCTATATATACATACGACTCATAAATACATACCGACTTCAATTAGTACCACGGAGATAATTTGGTCACGTTACAAAGTTATAACTTATAACCAATACAATATTAAACCAATGTTTATGAATTTAACTAACAATCGTGATATCAATTACCAAATACCTGGCGTTAACGGTTCAGATAATTTTGAGCTTGTCGGTGTGTTTATAAATCTTCTCCTACAGGTGACAACCACCAGTGTTGAGTGATATCTAGATAAATTGATCTAGATTCAAATTAAGTACCTTCATCTTATCTAGGTGAATAAAAAAATAAGTATCTAATTGGTGTCTAAGATTTAAATTACGGAAATCTACATAAATATCTAGATAAATCTCGTTGTGTAATGGACGTGTTTTTTTCAATGGTAGTTTACTCATTTAGTAATTTTATATAAAATATTATAATATTATCACAATACTATCTATATGAGTACAAAATAATAATAATATTTTCGTGCTGTTTTCTGGAAAATCTCAATAATATTGTATTCTATGCTGTTACCACAATTTTTAGATACCAATAATTTAATGTTCGATACCGAATTAATAATAACAATAGCAGTAAGACACCCGTCTGCCCGTTACTATCGTATATCAATTATCAATACAGATACCATAATACGGGTTATTCCAAGTTTATATAAGTTATAACACCGTGTACCCGACACCCGTATCGTCTACTGGTAATAATGTGGAAAACACTAAAAATAGTTCTCGCTTACCCTGTGTCCAACGTGAACAGCTTGATTTTCGCCGCGTTTGCCGCGTTTGGAACAGCATGGTCAAGAATATAAATCGTCCACACTCACCGCGTTTCCGCGTTCACGTTGGACACAGCATTAGTGTTTACTGAGTATAATAGTGGCCTATACTGCCAACAGAGTACAAACCGTTGAATGTGTTGAGTTATTTAAAATGTGTTGAGTAATTAATATTTTCAAAAAGAATAAAGTTTTATTTACTTATTTTTTTTGTACTTATTTTAATTTATAGGTAGTTTGAATTTAATATAAAAAGTCTATAAACTATTTTTTTTAAACCAGAAAATATATGTAAAGTAGTAATTACTAATTAGTACCTAATTCAACCATGATTTTGTGGTAGATGTATTTGTCATACATTGAAATTGGTTCTGCATACTCAGTGTACCTATTTTATACTATTTATTCATTAATTAATTTTGATACGAAATAAGCCTTTCTGATGTACTTCCCTTTAAATTACTAAACCAAGAATCCAATAGCATGTCAAGCATTAATAACAATTAACTATTATAATTTAAACATCTAGATAAAAAAATGTTATCTTCATGTTTATCTAGATAAAAATTGAATATTCTATCACAGAACAACCAGAAGGGAATCCTAAGGCTGATCGAAAAACCGTCCGACATGTCTAGAAATTAAACGTGCTGCCACGTACCAAGAAATTCCCTTTTTTTAAGTTTTCTGTGGTTTGTGGCTACACTGTTAATCTGCAATTCCACTCATAACAACAACAACAGCACATGGCTAACACCACGAACTACTACATAGGACTGGACACTGTATAAAATAAGGTGGCTGCAAAGTTGTACGGTGGTCGTACGTTCGCTATGTAGCTGCTCTCTGGTGGCATTTTTTTATACTGTGCTGTTGTAAATTATTTTATGTGATAAGTCGTGACTAGTC
>NC_042494.1:169325026-169339024 GCF_005508785.2 Acyrthosiphon pisum | reverse complement strand
AATTACATATTCATAAATTTTCATATTTCATAAGTCTATATGTATATAAATATTATGTTTATAAAAGTAAAATTCGAAAATGTAGTAAATCTAGTACGTCACTAGATAGCATCACAGTCGCAAACGTACATACCCGTACAACTTTGTGACCGGTGTCCCACCCTCCCCCTACCCGGAGTGTCCAGTCCTATGTAGTAGTTCGTGGCTAACACTCCTGAACCACGGTTATCTACTAAGAGTAGATAACCGTGGTCTGAACGAATAAACAGTGTTGCACGATATAAAGAAAAATAGATAAATTCCCGGTATGTGGCAGCACGCTTAATTTTTAGACATGTCGGACGTGGTTTTATCATCTCCCATAAGAGCCTATGTTAAATGAAATATGATTCCCTTCTGGTTGTTCTGTGATTCTATCTTCATATTAATCTAGATATTAATTTAGCTAGTAATCTATAATATTTATCTAGATGTTATTTCTGCTATCTAGACTCAACCACAGAATAAGACAATCAGAATGGACACTGATTATAAAATATACGGGGAATATAGAATAAAAACGAAATCAATGCCACCATGTTTTTGGAGGACTAATCAGTGTTATTCAATTTCGAATGTTACCAAATATGTTGTCTTATTCTGTGTTATCACTGAATAAAACAATGAAAGTGATTTGATTACAGAGATGATAACAATTTGTCCTCCAAAAAGATGGCGGCTGAGTGTCCAGGGACTGACTCAACACTGACAACCACATAGATAACCTGTTTACCCATATGACTGTTAGGGATATTCTCCACTATATAGGTACTTCTGAAAAGATTGGGTTTTGATTACCTCCTCAGCAGAGTTAACATATCCATCCCACATAAATTTTATTGATACAGCTCTGAAAATATTTATTAAATTTACAATTTATTATTACTTCTTAGAATGTGCAAGTAAGTAAACCGCTTCTACGTTAAAGAGTTTTACAAGTTTTTGAAATTAGCTGTAATGATAGGAAACTTGTATAAATAATACAATTTTATAACTAAAAAAAAAAGAATTATTAAAAAATTGAAAATATATCCTAATTGTAAATAGCAATATTTTCCATTATGCTTTTTTTTTTTTGTTAAATGTATGAAAGCTTCTAGGGAATCTTCTATTAAAATGTTTAATGTTAGCTATTGCTAAAAGAATATCCTTAAACAACTTAAAAAATAAGACTTGTAAGACGGATAAAACAAATCCGCCAACAAATGGCTGTGTTGCGTCCTCTTAAAAAAAATTAATTACAATAAATTATAATATATACAAAATATCAAACTAAATATTTAAGTTTAAAATTTTCTCAATTTTTGTAGTTTAGTAAATAACTTTAATTGGACAAACTTTATTAGAAAAGTCTAATGTAGATTGTAGATACATATATAACACCTATCTATATCTATACGACAGTGGTTGTTTTTTTTTTATTTTATAAGATTTTCGCGGAACACAGTCGTAAAATAAAATAGTATTAATGTACGTAAAATTGTATAATATATTAAACAATGCATGTATAGCATAAAATAGCTTACATACAAATTAAAAATTAGTCAGCAAAAAATGTATAATTCAATAAAAAAATTTCATCAATTTTATAATATTTTTTCTACCGATTTAAATGTGTTGGCGGAACACTTATTTTAAGTCCACGGAACACATGTTAAAAACCACTGTGACATATGACTATGAATTTTTATTGGTTAAATTACATTAATCACTACTATAATAGCTATTCATTGTATAGTAATGCCAATATTAAATTAATAATAATAACATTTTTTTAAAGAAAAAATAACATGTACAGATGATGGTAAGTTTATTATTATTAAATATTAATGTTACGAATACCATTTTTATTCAAATTAAAAATCTTATATAACTCAATAAAATTTAGTGATAAATTATGTCTTATAACCTGCAGGGGCACCTCAGACTTATTTTTTAAGATATTAACATTGGAACTCATACATTTAGTTTTACTCAACATAGTGCCGCCATGTTATAATTTTATATTTGAATGTTCTACTAAGAGATTTCCTATAGGAAATAGGTAAATAAATTCTCTGTTCATCTTTATTAATAAATAATTTACACCTACTTGGTGTTCATAATATAACACAAAATGTTTAAACTAACATGCAGTACGTTAATTATTAGGTTAATGTAAATATTATATTGGTTTGTAAAATATTATTTTTTTTAAACAGGAAAATATGATACATCGGAAAATAAATTATGTAAGTAATAAGTATATTACATGTTATTAACGTTACAAATTCCATTTTAATTAAAATTAAAAACCTTATATAACTCAATGAAATGTAAATAGATATAACCTGCAGGGACGCTTTAGACCTAAAAACCTTCTAAAACCACCCAATTTTGAGCAGCTATAAAAAAAAATTAACAGCTATACAAACGAATTAACGAAAGCAAAAAATTTTAACGTGAAAATTCATGAAAAAAATATCTTTATTCATTTATTTAGGTTGTTATTTGAAAAATAAGTCGATGGTGGTTTACTTAATAAATATAAGGGTGAAAAATATTTAAAATTTACCTATACGAATCTAAAAAATCATGAGACTAAAATTATTTTTTAAACAAATTTGAAAAAAAGTCAATGTATTTCAAAATAATTAGTGTTTGACGATAAAAAAAATCACTCTGTATAGGTAGTAAACTTCTATGAGTTAAAAAAGAACATTAAATCGAACAAGATTTATTATATAAGTTCTAATGTATTGTTAAACAATACATTTTTAATGTTTAAATTATTATTCATCAATCACTATTCATTCAATAGACAGTGGTATATTATTTTAGTAGATTTTAACATTGTAACTCATACATTATTTTAGTTTTGCCCCACATAATATTATGGTCATCATATATTATGCCGGGTGATTTTTTTGTTGTTGAATACTCATTATTTTGAAAAGTATTGACTTTTTTCCTATTTTTTTTTAAACATAATTTTAGTTTTATGATTTCCTATATTTGAATAAATTTTTAATATTTTCCTCCGTATATTTATTAGGTAAACCACTATCAACTTTTGATTTTAATATGACAACCCATTCTACATTTGTATAATGTTTTATACATGTTTTATACTTCCGGACAGATGTGATTGGTAAAAATTTACCAAATGTGAAACAAGGTAATAACAAATTTAAAGTCAATATGAAAATAAATAAATAATTGTATAACAATTAACTATACCTACTTCATAAGTTATACGCATAATAGTGTATTATATAATTGTTTATATTTTATTGTTTACACTGGAACTAGATAAAGACTATATTATGGTTATAACTTGTAGAGAACGATAAGAATGGTTGAGATTACAAGTTAATCACATGAACAAATAATAAAAATAATATCACTGAAATATCTATAAATAGAATAGAATTGTCTGTACTAGATACCATATATTGGTAAATAACTGTTTCTAACTGAATTTTATACTATATTATGATATGTCAAACATTAAATATTCAAGTTCAATATAATATAGGTAGGTACTCAATTTTGATAAGTTAAAAAAGATCATTAAATCAAAGAAACATTATTATTAGGGCTGTGAATTTGTAGGAAAGTGCATTTTTTTTGGTGATTGTGAAACGTAGCTATGGAAGTACATAATTCAAATTATATAACTATTAACTATTAACGTTAAATTTACAATACAACACGTAGCAAGTAACAAGCATAATATTGTAGGTGTCCAAAAAAAAAACGATAAAGAAACTTCATGTCTTCAAACTTTGATCACAACTTCATCAAACTCAAGTTTTAACAATGACCTCTGTAAAGCTTTTTTAAGTGCGAATATACCACTGAATAAGTTATCGCAACCAACTTTTCATTAATTTCTAGAAAAATATACTAATAAATTGATACCTGACCAATCAAAATTAAGAAAAACAAACGTACACTAATGCTACAATGATACAATAGGTAGATAAATAGCAAATACAATAATCGGCACATTAGAATTGGGCCATATCCCGGCAAAGTTTTTTTATTAGATTCAACAGTGTTAGAAAAGGGGAATAGTGGTACTATAGTTAGATGTTTTGAACAATCACTTTCGCTATTATAGCCTGGTCAGTGCCGCATTTAGACATTTTGCGCCCCGTTGCAAAAAAAAATTGGCGCCCCCTAAGCTCCGGTGAAAAAAAATTGCTTCCCCCTAAGGGGCCTACCCACGGAAAATATGGGAGCTAGATCCTCATTAACCTTTTAGATTTTGAGCACAGAAAAGAATATTTGTTTTACAATGTGTGCTTTTTTTAAAAATATTGTTTAGTAATTGCTTGATTCTCTCTCCGCAAAGATACATTTGAATTTATGTCACCTAAACCTTGCTTATAATTCATCATACAAATTGTTTTTTTTCAACATATTTAAGTAGGGTTGTAAGGTATTTCATGAATAAATAAAATAAAATTATATAAAACTATGCAAATTAATATTAATTAAAAAAATGCCAAACAGCATAATACTAATAAACTTTATACATAATACTGTTATTAAAATAATTAAAATTATACAATTTTAATAATTCACAAGTAAACATATTTCTGGCTACAACATTTTGGCGCCCCTAAAATACTGGCGCCCGGGGCAGTTGTACCCAGCCCCCCCCCTAAATGCAGCTCTGAGCCGGGTGGTATTTCTACGGGAGAATGTCTTATTATTTTTATTCCATACATGATGGCATACATGATAGCATACATGGTGAAAGCAGGAAAAGCTTTAAAATTACTTTACTCTAAAATGGAACACGTGACATGTCTTGCCCATGCTCTACATTGGGTAGCAGAGAAATACGAAATACTTTTCCGAAAGTAGACGATTTAATTTCGAATGCAAAAAGTATTTTAATAGCACCGTATCAATTACAAATTTTTAAAACTATTGCTCCTAATATACCATCACAGCCTCAACCAATATTGACTAGGTGGGGAGCTTGGTTGAATGCAGCCGTGTATTATTTTGAACATTACGTTTTAATAAAACAAGTAGTCATGGATCGGGAAGACGCAATATCCATTGGAAGAGTACAAGATTTAATGGCCGATCGGAATTTAAAGTGCAATTTAGCGTACCTACATTAAATCTAACTTTGGAACACTACCTGAAACAATCATTCGCTTAGAATTGTCTGATCGTACTCTCACAGATTCTATTCAGATTGTGACAGAATTTCAAAACAACATTCAAGAAATAAAAAATGAAAGAGCAAAGATCGTTCAGTTAAAATTAAAAAATGTATTGGAAAAAAATACGGGATTTAATACAATTTGCAATATGTCGAAAATTCTCGAGGGAACTGAACTGTCCAGAACGCCTCTCCCAAATGACCTCAGCTTTGATGACATGGCTTTTATGCGATATGCTCCTAGCTATTACGTCTGTAGATGTTGAAAGGAGTTTTTCGGAATTTATTAAATAAACAATTTTTTATGCATGTAATTTACTAATATATAATATCTTGTACCTAATATTAATTTAAATATAAAAATTAAATTAAAATCCATTTTAAAAGGATTTTATACTATAATTTTTGGCATTTTAAGTGCATTATTTGCATTGTAAGTGCATATTTTATTGCATTTTTTTGACATTTTTAATGCATTTTTTTTAAGGTTTTTTAGTGCATTAGATTCACAGCCTTAATTATTATATAATAAGTTCTAGTGTATCTATACATTTTTATTGCTTAAATCATTATTCATTAATTGTAACTATACGTTATAATATACAGTGGTTAAGCGTGTTAACATCAATATAAATTAATTATATAATATTATTTTCTTAACAGACAAAATAATAAAAATAAATACAAGCAAGTATACTATATTAACGTTACAATTAATACAATTTTTATTTAAATATCTTCTATTGCTATACAGTAGTTGTCGAACATGACAATATAATGGATGTGTTATATTTGAATTCAATGATAAATCATTGCATACGAAAAACGATTCTAAGTGGATACGTATTGTGGCCTCCTATGAATCCTTATATACAAAATCAAATTTAATAATTAAAAAAAAATTAACAAAAATTGAAAATATATCTTATGGATATAAATAGCTTAACTTTCCGGTAAAATGTTTTTCATTGTCAAAGGTAAAGCATTTTGTGGGAAATCTTCTATTACCTAAATTGTCTAATGTTGGATATAAAAATAAAAACTTTTATGAATTTCCAACTGAAAAATAATTTACAAAACTTGAAAAATTTCTCATAGCTATAAATAGCTCGAAAATGTGTCTTCAGTTATTAGTTTTTAGTTACACCAGATATATAATAGGTAACAATTTTTTTCAAAAATTAGTTTTGTGTAAAAATTAAAATTTGTCTTGTTTGTTTTCCAACGTTTTATAAAACTACTGGATATTTTCAATGTTGACCTCTTAAAATTACCAACTAAATGTGATGTAAAAAATTGGAGCATTTTTACAACCCGAAATGTTAATGACAGACAGAAAAAAAACACACATCATTATAAATACAACACATTCATCGCTCCACTCCGAATCTAAAATCTTAAATATTAAGTAATAAATGATAATAGTTATTAGAAGGAATAGCTCAGTAATTTATAAGATGTTAACATATGTGTTGCTACGTACGGACCCCTCTACTCCGCCCCTACACATAGTTATAATACACAGTATCTGGTGTACTATGGTAACACATAGATAGTTGAGATGATGTCAGTGTTGTACACAAACCCTGGGGGAGCAATATTATAATTGTTAGCAACAGCCTCAGCATCTGCCAACGGCCAGATGACAAAACCCGAGCCGGTAAGATATCTGTGAGAACTCCTCTGAGCATAGTAGATTCTACGAATTAGATCTTGGCACTGTGACAAGACGACCATGGGTATACTCGGTTATTATAATGATACCCCGCATCGACCAAAGGCATATCTGTAAACCCTGAGTCATAGCTATGACCTAGGTCAGTGTTAGCACTACGAAATAGTCAACCATCTAATTGTGGAAGGCCCCCCTGGACTAAGAGAACCAACAACGCAGTCCGCCAGGGATCTAGTAAAGAGAGGAGATAGTACTATACAGGAGCCCTGGGAGCGGCCCATTATTCAGACGTGATGTAGCCACCGAACGTACGCACTCCTACACCTCTTCGCTTTGGTAATCACTATTTTCTCTGTTTTTCTCAATAAATAACGCATCGAACCACAATTTGTTGATCATTTGACGCTTCTACCATCATCCTATCCTATCACCACCTCCTGTAAGACGGGTTCACGCAACAGTGTAATATATGTTTTAATATTTTTTTTGTTCAATACCTATATAACCAAATAATAATATAATACTATACTTATATAATATGGAGTACTTTTTTTTAGATTTGTAAGAAGGGTCATTTCATATTTTGGTCTACTTCCAAAATTTAATTTATGTCTATGGATAGATGTTATAAAAAGTTAAATTTGATCTACTACTTGATATATGATATATGCTTTAATTGGATTTTCAAATTAACTAAACATGTGGTGAATCTTGCATATAGACTATAATACCTTAGTATCTAAAAAGGCATCCAAATTTACATCACGTACGTCATGTACGTAATTCGTCCATGACCGTCCAGACCGTATTTAAACTTTAGCGTCCTGACTCCTGGGTCATCGATATCGGAACGTCCAGTATAACCCGTTTTTTAAGTGTTTAGTTATAAATTATAATTCTTTATTTATGAAAATGTTATTAAAAACACAAATAATAATGATACATTATTTTTTAATTATTGTCAAAATGTATAACAATATACAATTATAAACAAAAAAAAAAATTTTTAATATGAATAGTTATCATTGATTGACAAAATGAGTAAATTTCGCAATATGGCCGTAAAGTACAACAGCAGGGGCTCAAACAAATTGTTACCAAAAATAATTGTATCTGTTAGTTTTTAATTACTATAGTTAGTAGAAATATAATATAATAGTAGTAATATAAATAGTATTGTCTATTGTATAGTAGATACAATAGTATGGAGTAGGTCCGTTAATTGTATTCTTAACAATTATATTAAATTTGTAAAATAATATTTTTTTTAAACAGAAGAATGTATTATAGAGAACATAGAATATGGCAAGTATAGTACAACGAGAACACAATAGTTAATAATTATATATATTGTCAACTAAAATTTTGATTGTTTTTTATTAACCTGGTTTTTAACATTTTGAGGGAAATTGACATGGTTTTAGACAATGGAAATTAGTTTTTTTGTGTACTTGAAACCGTCATTGGGTATTTGGGTGGGATATAAAATATTATAAATAAACAAGGAATAGATACAAATCATAAAAAAGGTGGGCAAGTGGATGTCGCTCTGCTGTACAGTAGGATACAATAGTGGGTCAAATGTAATAGATGGTGTTAAATTTGAATTCAATGATATAATATCATTGTATAAGAAAAGCGATTCTGATCGAAGACGATCAGTCAGTCTATGATATTACTAAGTATATTTGATGATATTATTGTGAATAAAGTAATTTTTATATAACCTATTTACACCGTGGAACTTTGTTTCAAATTTTTAATTAAAATAATATTTTATATAAAATATGAACATTTCATACAATTTTACTACAAAATAATTATTAAATTTTAAATTTGATAAATATTGTCAACATTTAAACTTTAAATGCTTATAAAAAAATTCGTGTATATTTATTTTTTATATTTTTCAACAACTATTATATCACTATATAGGAGCCTTGTATTAAATTTTCAATCTTTTTACCCAATAAATAATATTTTATTGACAATTTTAGAAAAAAAAACTAAAAAATTGAAAACTGGCTATGTCTATATACAGCTTAAAAATAGTCAAAATTTTATGGTGTATAGAAAATGAAAATATAAATATTCAGTAAAATTTTCATGTGTCTACAGTTATATGTTTTTGAATTACAACAAAATAATAAAATCGCTACATGAGAAATCGAGTAAATATCCAATACCTAAACCATGACTAAGGATTTTAAATATTTTTCAAACGCCATTGTAACAATATAATATTAGGAGCCTTGTATTAAATTTTCAATCTTTTTTACCCGACAAATATATTATTGACATCCATAGAAAAAATAACTAAAAAAATTGGAAACTGAAAATATCCGTAAACAGTTCAAAACAAATCAAAAGTTTTATCGTGTATAGAAAATGTTAATATCAACAACCAGTGAAAGTGGCATGTACTCATGTATATTTGGTTATTTATTTTTGAGTTACATCAAAAACTAAAATCGATTTTTTCAAAAACGAAAATTTTGCGTAAAAATTTAGGTTTTTCTTTAATTTTTTGTTAAATTTCCCGGTGCTTTTGAAAACTATAGGGAATTTAAAATTTTGACGTCCCGAATGCACGAACTAGATTCACTTTCAATATACTGTTGAAGAAAATTGAAGCAGTTTTACTGCCCTAAACGGTTATGACAGGCACAAAAATAACAAAAATATTTTAAAAAACACTCGTCATTGTAAAATCAATATATTTATCCTACTGCTCGGAATATAATAACATATAATTATATAAATAAAATGTCATAAATTATTGAAAAAAAAACACAAGTGTTATGTATAATATTTTATTAGGGAACAATCAATTCAAAAATGCCATCAAATCACATTATTTAAGTAAGATCATTATTATAGATTTAATAATGTACCTACCTTCCTAACTTTAGTTGATTAATAAAAATTAATTGTGTTTCACTGATGAAATATCAATAAAGTTAACATTTTGTAAAAAATAAATATCGTTAATAAAAGTATTTTAAATGTAAAAAAAAAATAAAGCATTAAATAAATAAAAAATATTGTCATCTCTTTTCAATGGTTTCACTCTAAACCTATCGATTATCATCTAACCAAAATGTTACAGTTAAAGGATAAACTATTGTACATTAAGGGGATTCCACCCGGTGATTTTCTGTCTTTGTCTAAGACACGCGCGACATAGTATTGTAGATAATATGTTTTTTGCCAAACATATGTACATATCTTCAAGCCTGGGCATAAACGCGAAAAAAATTAAAAGTCAAGTTAATTTTAACTTTTAACTTAACTTTTTAAAATTTAATTTTCATCAACTTAATTTTTAACTTAACTTATTTTAGTTGATATAAACTTAATAAATAACAGGTTACTTTTAATCAAATTCAAGGTCAGTTATTTATAAATAATTAAATAATAAATATAATGAAAATAAAATTTATTATTCATATTACATAACCATATTTTACTAGAATAGGGAACTACAAATATAGTTAAATTAATTTCTTGTTCCATTAACCAGAATTCTTCAAGAAAAATAACTCAATTAAATACATATAGATATAGCAATAGCCAATCATATTATAACATATAGTTGTATAGTATATGTCAAGATATACCATACTATATTGCGGAATACGGGCATATTGTAATAATAATAATTAATAAATAATAATAAGTAATATGATATTATTTAATTTTATTGATATAGATACAAATCAAAAATGTACAATTCTCAAGAACATTGTAAAATATTTTAGGCATAAATGGGTTATTTTTAAATTAAAACTAATTGGGTTATGCTCATATATATTTATATTTCAAATGTTTATATTTATAAACAATCAATATTGTCAGTAGACGAAATAGTCATAGCCCACATGGGTCTTTTTTCGTTCCCAGATTCCTCAGCACGCAATATTTACAATACCGTGTCCAGTAAAATACGTTTATTTTTATATTTTTGATTAGATTATTAAATTATAGAATTTTTAATTTTTAATTCTCTCAATATATTCAGTCTACACTAACTGAAGACTTGGTCTGTGTAATATGTATAATACTTATCTGTATTAATAAATCAAAAGAATGTATTTGTTTCGGAATTTTCAATTCTTTATGCTTTTCGTACCTACTACATAATTCTATTAATTCAGTACCTGTGTATAAAAAAGCTATTGGCTTTTTCCTGTGTTCAATAATATTTATGATTTTTATTATTTTAAACCATATTACTGGGTATTTATATAGATATTAAATAAAAAAAATAATAAGTTGATTTAAAATGTTCATATAACTTTTAAATTAACTGAGTTAAAAAAAATTAGGTTAACTGTTAACTTTAAACTTTTTAAAATGTTTTCCATTAACTTAACTTAACTTAGTTAAAAATTATCATTAACTTGCTCAGGCTTTTAAATCTTATTTCAATTTTTGGAAATTTTAAAATCAAAGAATCAAAATTGTGGGAAAGTCGATTTCATGTATACTAGACGACAAATTCAAATCTGTTTTCAGAATTCTTATTACTTTATTATATCAATTGGTATGTTTGGCAAAGAACCTGTCTAAAATCCTATGTCACGCGTGTGTTAGACAAAAACTTCTGTTTTCTAATCACGGTATCGAATCCCCTTAACATACAAGTAATCCCTGTTATACGTCATCTAACAGTACAAATTTCAGAGATAAGTATGACCGAGATAGATTTGATATATGATCGTACCTACCTTATACATGCTAATATAACAATATTATTTTGTATTAAGCTAACAATAGGTTCATCAGCAAATCATAATTTATACAATACGTAATTATTATATTTATATGGCCATGACATCAAGTAGTACATTAGGTATTCTAATAATAAGAAAAAAATTGTTTAAATATAATTTAGTAACCATATCTATGTTTATATTATTTCTTAATAAATAATAAACATCATTATAATTGTGATTTTATAGGAGTCCGTTATTGAAATGTTTTATTTATGTCCATAAAATAATGATAATTTTGTAAATTGTTCTTGAAATGAGTTTTAACATGTTGTAGAGGAAAATATTTAAAATATATAGTTATAATGGGTATCTTATTTTATTTTTTAGGTTTGCAAAAAAAAGATAGAATACAAAGTAAGTTCGTGGTATTAGGTTATAATACATATAGTTATAGTATTATAAAAACTAATCTTACCAAACGTATAGTTCCTAGAGCCTTACATTAATAAGTTAACGTATGTTTTTTTTTGTTTAAGTTATCATGGAAAAGTGGCATGGTAATTTATTTTTTTATTTTTTGTTCTGGGGCTTAAATTTATAAAAAGCTGGTAATTGGGTGAAGGCTGTAATTGACTGTACATTAAGTGTCTAGACTTCTGAGAGTCAATGTAATGGATGTCTTAAATTTGAAGTCAATGATATAATATCACAAACATGGTTTGTCAGTCTATAATATTACTAAGTAATTATATTTTATGATATTATTGTGATTAAAGCAGGAACTGGAACCAAACCTAAAAAAACCAGAACCGGAACTGAAAATTAAATAGGTTCTTTTAGGTTAAAAAATAAAATAATTTTATTTATAATAATTTAATGATATTACTATTTTGTGTATAAACTGTGTATGATTATATGAGTTTTTTAATTATTCTCATACTATTAATTACGAATAGATATATATACAATTATTATACTTTTAGTACCTAAATTATCTAGAACGGGTCTGAAATTATTTGGAACCGATATCTTTATTATTTTTTTTTGAACCAGAACAGTTGTTTTATTTTTGGCGAACTAGTAAATTAACTTATACCGATAAATTCAGAAGGTCCCAGTCCTTGTATTGAAGTAATTTATATTACTAATTGGCATTAGTACAATAGTTGGGTAAATTAATTTTTGTTGAAAACATTGCATTTTAAAATGCCGTTGTGTATAAAATATAATGATATACTTACTCTAAAAGTTTCAAGTAGGGATACTTACTAGAAAATACTAGGGTAGGGTATTCCAACAGTTATTTGTTTTAGAGTTATACTAAAAACCAAAAATGATCCAAAAACTGACTTAACATAAAAATTCCCGTTTTTCCTTGATATTTTTTTTTAGATTCTGTGTGAAACGATGAATGTATTGATTTTACAATGATGTATGTTTTTTTTTTATTTTTTTTTTGTGTCTGTCATCACCTTTTAGGACAGTAAAGATGCTTAGATTTTCTTCAACGGTATCTTTTCTGATAGAAAAGTGAATCTATTTGGTACTTTGGGCGATCAAAAGTAAAAATTTGCCAGTAGTTTTCAAAAGTGCTGTGAAAAACATAGAAGCATTAAGGAAAAACGGGAATTTTAAAGCAAAATCTGTTTTTGAGAAAATTGATTTTGGTTTTTGGTGCAACTCTTAAACAAATGACCGTAGGTACATGAAATGTTGACTGAATGTTTATATTTGGATTTTCTATACACCATAACACTTTCCAAATATTTTTACTTATTTTGAGTTCTTTACGGACATTTTCAGTTTCCATTTTTTTTAGTTTATTTTTCTATAAATATCAACAAAATTTTATTTGTTGGTTAAAAAAGCTTGAAAATTTAATAGAAGGCTCCTAGTATATTGTTTCAATGGCAGATGAAAAAAATTAAAAATCCATAGCCACAGTTTCTTTGTTTCATTTAAAGTTCAAATATTGACAAAATACGTAAAAATAACGAACATTTCCAAATTATTTTGAGTTAGAAATTAATTAAAATTTTTCTTTTTAAATCTAAGATTTGAAAATGTAATACAAGATTCCTCATAAGTTTGTCTACCTCCTTCAAAAAAAAATGTCTACAAGCAAGTCAAATTAAATTATTATGAGCGTTTGAAATTCATATATTTACAACGTTTGATATTTACTCGATTTCTCATGTAACGATTTTCTTATTTTGTTGTAATTAAAAAACAGATTACTGCAGATACTTGAAAATTTCACTGAATGTTTATATAAGCATTTTCTATACACGGTAAAATTTTGAAAATAATTTAAGTACCAACTAGATTCTCTTTCGTATCAGAAAAGATACTGTTGAAGAAAATTCAAGCTTTTACTGTCCTAAAAGGTGATGACAGGA
>NC_042494.1:169312024-169324976 GCF_005508785.2 Acyrthosiphon pisum | reverse complement strand
TAAAGATCAGATGAAGACTTTAAATGAAAAGATGAAATGTGCGTATTTTTGTGCAAAATAATTAACCTAATTAATAAAACAACTATACAATTTATTACTCTATATTGAAGTTATTCTATAATATTTAAAACTGGTATTTCTCCAATGTTCCAACCGTCGTGCTGTCTTCCATTTATTAGGTAACACATAATTGATTTCCCTTTTTTGAACCCCAACGTATAAACTAGATCAAATTTGATAGGAGAAACCACCTTCGACATTGAATATTTAGTAAAAAACGTCTGATCTAATGAGCCTTGTCAGATAAAATTGTCACACCGTTCTTCAACTCAACATTTTAAACACTTAAAAAAAATTCTAAGTTCAAATTCAATGATAATCAAGTTAACAATTATTATGCATGACAGTAGATTAAATTGAATTTTTATAAAAAAAGTGTTCAACTCCCTAGGTTATTCTATTGGTTTTATATTTTAAAATGTATTAATGATAAATTTTTGAAATTTCAAAAGTTCGAAAAAAGTTCAAACATGATTCAAGTTTGAATTCAAATAGTTCGTGAACATTTAATTTTGACCCATTTTCATTGAAATTATAATGTTTAATAGTTTGGCTTGGAGGTGCTACAATATAGTAATTGAAAATTGTGTGTTTATGCCATCTAGGGCCCTTATACACCTACTATGCACCTGTATGGGTGTAAAATTGGACAAAATGTAAATTTAAAGACCATACTCAGTGTATAAAAGTTCCTATGACTAGTTTTAGTTTATTACTTTGTTTTCTTCACATATAAATAATTTAAATGTTCTTGCGCAGAACTAAGCGTCCAGTTATATTTTAGAAAAAAACCTACTGCGTTATTCATAGAATATAGGGTATAGCCCATGTTTATTGTAACTTCATAGTTTGTTTTATTTAATTTATTAAAAATAATTGACCAAAATGATTAATGTTTGTACCTAGCTAACTTGTTTTTAACTACAACAAAATGGTGTGAACAGAAGAGGGCTGAAGCAAAGGCTGCAGAAGAGAATACGGCTACAGCAAGTGCTGCAGAAATGGTTGATCCTGTTAATCTACATCGCCAAGTTACCTGATTAACCTAGCGACGCTATGTAGTAATTTTGCATAAATATTCATGACCTTTCATTGTATTTTTAAAATATTTAATATATTATTATGATCCAAGTGTTTACATTTAGTATTACAATATTGTTTAGAATACCTAAGATTTGGACCTAGACTCATTAGCTGACCGTAGACTGATGTTAAGCAATACTTTTCTTAGCGATCCGTTAACTAATTCTATAAACACTCCCGCTCTCATATTTCTTATAAACTTAAATTTCCACAGTAATCTATCCGTACACCTATGTCATTTTTATATTCTCTGTTCTCCTAATTAAAACCAATTATATAGAAAAAAACAAGCACATAACGCGCTTGATGTCTATATCGACAACGAAAATCCTTGTTTTATTTAATATCTTTTTTTTTTGTGAAATTACTAAAAAAATATTGTATGTTATTTAATATTATAATATTAATATTACTTTTATTATAATGTTTACAACCCAGACAGGGGCTCTCAACAATTGTGAAAGAAAAATTATTATAAATAAAATATTATAATAATTTTCAAAAAAAAAAAAAAATTTACAACTGCTAAATAATTCGTTTGAATTTTCAAATACAAATACGTTCAAGACAGTATTTAAAATACTTTCCAAATACTTAAACCAAAAAGTATTTAAAAAGTATTCTAAATACTATAAAAGTATTTAAATGCATTTACTTAAATACTTCTACTCAAATACTTTACAAGACTATTGAAAATCAATGTAGCTTGTCGGGGTGGGGATCAGTGAATCATACCATATCCGTGCATCTCCACTGAGCCATCGCTGTGCTGAGATTAATTGTTGGACCACCGACATTGGTACATTTTAAAAATAAACGTCTAGTTGTCGAATGAAGTTTTCCGGATGTAGAGAGTGGTTGTTTCCAAAAAATTCAGAAACGGTATCATCGAGACGTTCCTGAGATCCAAAGAATGACGAGTGTCCCTGACTGGTGGTATTCGTGGTTGCATTATTACATATTGGATTCATCGTCGAGGATGAGGGTCTATTGGCACCATTTAACGCTTGAAAACCTAATACCACATCAGGTAGCAACAACGTCGACGATGATGAAATTTGATTGGGCAGCCGGGGCCTGCTGTCATTGACAATGGGTGTCCAGTTAACTTGAATAGCAAGTCGAGATATGTCGTTCCTTAAGGAGACAACCTCATCTTCTAATGATACTATACAATTTGGTGTAACATCTGGTGTAAGGTATGGTAATTTTAAGAAAAAAATGGCCGGCAGTAAAATAATATCAACAATAAACTAAAACGAAGTAATAACCTGACAAAATTAATTTTGGAAAAATAATCCACAAAACAGAATTAATATAATATATACATCACGTTCTAATAAATGACAAAACATTCCACCACTCGTAGCAACGGGGAGGAAAACTGGTATCTCATAACAAATCAGAGCCGTGATTCAATTGCACCTTGTATATCCTACAATACCTCTTCACATACACGCGTCACACACCTAACAGTTTCGGGATTATATAATTGGGGACTTATTACGAAAAACACAAATACGTGGGTGCGAGCCTATCAGGGGAATTTCGTTACGTTTACCACCAGATATACAGGTTGTAACAGATAGAACTGATTTTTGGAATAACTTTTGTTATAATCAATATTTTAAAACTTCTTTTATATAGATATATAATTTATAGCCACTTGCACTACACGTGTAAAAAAAAAAAATTATTTTTATTTTAATTAAAATTAAATTAAAATTTTTTAAATATATTCAAAATATTCAATTTGTGAATCTGATTATAAGTAAAATTTGGATGGTAAAAAATGTATTTAAAGCAAGTAGTTTATTTTTTATAATTTTTTCGATTAAATTAATCTGGAACACAAAAACTTTTTTAAAAATATTATTTTTGGAAATTTGCTAACATGGGTATATTTCTCAAACTATTTACTAATCATATAATTTTAATAATTTTTGTCATAAGTTTAAGTAGCATAATTTTTTTTTGGTCAAGTCTTTCGGTTACACCTTGTATATCAATACATCTGAAAACATACTGTAATTTACATAAGGGACATCAGGATTATAGACCTGGATTTGGTAACATGTATGGCATGGGAGAAGGCGCACGAAACTCATCAAAACGACCGTACACGGCTCAGACAATGCAGACCAATTAAGGGGATTGAAAAAAAAAACCGATCACACTTTGGTGATGAATAATAAATTGAACAAAAGAACTACATACCCATGGCCGTTCCCCGCAAACATCTCCAGGAAACAGGAGACAGCCATTACTCGCCTCAGGATAGGCCACACACACATCACTCATCAACACCTCATGAAAGGAGAAGAACCTCCCGACTGCACTCAATGCGGTTCCCCGCTCACCGTCAAACACATCCTCGCGGAATGCCGAAGTTACAAGACCGAAAGGAGAGAACTGAATCTTCCAGACCAGCTAGCCGATTCACTTAGCCCCGAACAGAGCAACCTGACAACGACGTTTGAATTTCTACACAACACAGGACTTCTAAACAAAATTTAATTTATATTAACATACTGTTTTTTTTCTTTTTCATTTTAATGTATCTCTTTACAAAAGTTCAACCCTGTACAGAATTGTATAGTATCATTGTCGTCCAATGGCCATAGTAGCCGCGGATATAATATATAATAAAAAAAAAAATAAATAAATTGATAGCAACAAAAAGGTAATGTATATATCGGTGAAACACGATTGCGTACGGTCTTTATCGACATACGCAATCGTGAACATTTAATGTTCATGATTGCGTACGATTTTTATCTGCAACTTTGAAGCACTGTTGCCATTTGCTTTGAACTAATAGAACATACAATTTAAAATTAATTGTGAGGCGATAGGTGATATTTGATAGGCGATAACGAAATCGGGTATTTTACTAGGATATTATAGGATACTCGCACTCGATAAAATATGTATACTGCAGTATACCTATCGTTTAATAAACGAAGTCAGTGAAGAACCGTCATTGGATTATGAACCTCCTAGCGTGTTTCGTGTTTTTCGAGTGAAATATGGAAAATAAAGTTGATTTTATAACTTCCGAAAAGGGTAAACCACTAGTTTTACTAAATCTACATAAATATCGGTTTATTAGGGAAAGAAAAGACGGAATTAAAAAATGGCTGTGTACAAAAAAATCATGTTATGCTAGCATTTTGACAAATGGAGAGTATGCTGTCCATGAAACAATTAATGAACACCACCACTCTGAAAATTCACAACAGAGCATTGAACGACAAGTACTACGAGAAGCTACTGATAAAACTATTGGAAATTTCAAATTGTTACCTCCCGAGTGCACCAACTATCTCACACGGTGATAACAAATAAGTTTATTCTTTACTTTGTCTTCGTATTAAAATATCTATTTCTCATCACCATTGATTATTGTTCTTGCGCTATTTACCATTTCTATGATCACTGCTGACTTACTGGAAGTCATTGCGGATCGTATTATGCATTTTTAACTTTGGTACACATCTTTCAACTTCGAAGCAACAGCAGCCAAGTAAGCAATTTTTGCTTCTATTATTTTGTCATCAATCACTGTTTACATCATATATCAACTGTTTTATTTCACCAATTCTTGGAGACTTAGACGAATGGACACAAACGTATCAACTATTTAATTTCTCTCATTCCACACAATACAGCAATATTAGTTACATTCTCTCTTGTTTGAGGAGTTATTTTATGCACTTGTTTCTTCATACAGTTTTGTACACATACTTCGCTATTTTAACACTATAATATGGAGGGAAAACTTGACAGTCTTATAAAATCAGTAAACGACTTAAAACTATCACAAAACAAACTCATTGGGTCTTTCAACTCCCTCTCAAAAATTGTCTCTGATCTTTCTTCTCAGTTGAAAACTTTATCTCTAGATGTTGATTCTGTAAAAACAAGAGTTTCAGCTATTGAGAAAAAAATCGAAACTTTTAATGAAGCAGAATCAAAAAAAAATACTATTAATAATGATTTAATTGGCGAAATAATAGATAGATAAAACCGACGAAACAACATCTTATTATATAATTTACCAGAATCTATTGATAATTCCACAAATGATAATTCTACTATTAAAGAAATTTTAAATTTTCTTGGATTACAATCAAAACCTACTACCTACCTCTATTCACCTTGGATCTCTCTCATCAGAACTCCCTAATAAACCAAGATCAATCAAATTATGCTTTGCTGAACAAAAAGATACATTTTTAATCTTTTCTTCTCAAAATAAACTGAAGTCGCATTAATCATGGAATGAGGTAAGATTTTCATCAGACCGGACCAAATCTCAACGAGAATCGATGGCTCAACTTCGAAACGAACTTCAAAATCGCAGATCCAACGGTGAACCAGATCTTATAATTAAGTATGTTAAAGGAACCCCTCGTATCATAAATTCAAAAAAACTTATAAAGCCTCGCTCTCTTAATTTTAAATGTTATTACCAAAACGTAAGGGACTTAAAAACAAAACTTAACATTTTAAAAAGAAACTTTCCCCTCTCTAATTTTTCAGCTATTGCTTTTTCCGAAACTTGGTTACGAAATGATGTTGTTTCCTCAGAACTTGGTTTTACAAACTACTCTATTTTCAGATATGATCGGTCTACAGTCTCAAGCCCTTTTTCCAGAGGAGGAGGGGTATTAATAGCAGTAAATAATCAATTCATTTCTTCTCGCTCATAAATTGATACTGGTTCTCTTGAATTAATACTTGTTATAGTTACCAAAACATAATATTACCAGTAAACTTATTATTAGTTGTGTATATTTTCCCCCTAACTCAAACTCCTCTATGGAGGTATTGTAAAATTGGATGATTTTCATATTTCCTACTTTTATAACTTTTAAACTTACACGTTTTTTATTCCTCTTTGCACCACCAATTACTTTTGTAATAGATCGATGTATATTTCCATTGTTTTATTATTCGCAATTGTAACAATGTCCTTATATAATTTATATATATTTTCCTGTTATTATTATTATGTACTTATTGTTCTGTATACTTTAGGCCACTGCCTAATTTGTAATATTAAAAAAAAATAACTAATGCAAAGTAAAATACTGAACATAGGTACTACTTCTTGAAATTGTATGTTATATTTTTTATTTAATTTTATAATATTGTTCATTTTATCCACCATTAATTACACAAGTCAATTTTATAGGACCACATGACAATGTTGTAACGAATTTCACGTATCACTGCCTGCTGGAAATACCTAGCACATTTATAGCTCTAATTTCGTTCCAAAGATAATGCCACCACGGGTCGATAAAAATATAAAAATTAACTTGTGTATAGCATGGTGGATATCTATACATTGTTATATTGAACAATAGTCAATATTATTAAATAAAAAATAAATAAATGATACCTATATAGAATTTCAACGAGTGCCAAAGAGAAAACTGTATTACCCATAGGATTAGCATTAAAGTTATCAAAGTGTGAGAATCAAACAATTTTACACTATATTATTATGCAAAATGCTGTATATTTGAATTTCACTTTCTTGTGCACTTCGTTGCCTGTTAAATGTATCAACTCTATATGACTCAAACTTTGTTCAATTCGTTATTTAATATTCGGTGTATGGTGTTCAAAATGTATCTTAACTTTTCCGTTGCCCGGAATAAAAGTTCTGTTTCGCAACAGTACATTATCAGGTATGCAATCTACCATAAACATTTGTCCTAACTATGTTTATTTTGTACACATAAATAGAAAAACGATAAATTCATCACTCCGCACAAAATCTAAAAGATATAATGTATATCGGGTGATTCTTTTATCATTGAACACTCATTATTTCAAAAAGTGTAAATTTTTTTGAAAATATTTTTTTACATAGTTTCAAGTCGCTTAGAAAACAATGTTTTTCTTTAAAAAATATATTTTTAAATATTTGTTATCCTTATAATTTTTTAAGTTTTTTACTTTTTTTAATGACAACATTGGGTGTTGATATTCAAAGTTTAGATGAGTGGAGTGGTACAGGGTTACCCCGCGAAATGTCTGTCCACTTCTCCGCTCATCTAAACTTTGAATATTTATAACTCATAAACTGCTCGCCCCCAATTCGATTTTCATGTATCAAAATACTAAGAAAAATATTCTGCTTTGGAATATAAAATTAAAACCCAATGTTGTCACTCAAAAAAGTGAAAAACTTAAAATATTATAAGGATAACAAATATTTAAAAATATAATTTTTAAAGATAAACATTGTTTTATAAGCGACTTAAAACTATGTAAAAAAATATACACTTTTTAAAATAATGAGTGTTCAATGAAAGAAGAATCACCCGGTATAGTAAATTATATAAGGTTTCGCTGGTATACTGCAATACTATCAATATTATAGCTTATTCATTTAAAATTTGTAAAAATCAATTTAAATTATAAAACTACTTTTAACAAACATTCACAAAAAAAATTGAATAGAACCGTACAAATGTTGTCATTAATTTTATTATACACAAATATGTTCAAATTACTACCAACAACGAGACCATTATCTATGGCAATAAGTTAATACAATGTATTGGTCTATCAACAACTACTCCAGCATAAATTTGTACTTTATTTCTTGACAATCTCTCCAAGGTCCAAGTATTGGTGTTGGGGTTGTAAATTTCTACAGTATCAACAATAAATGATTCTCTTTCTCCACCAAAAACATACACCAAACCATCTAATACGGCTACTCCTATAAGATAATGTAATTTCAATTCAATGTATTTAAAAGTCAATACTAAAAAATATAATTGTCATAGTCACCACTCACCAGGCCTATATCTGCACAAATTCATATCAGCAACAGACGACCAAACACCATCACTTGGTCTATAGACCTCAACACGTTTAAGATACTTTCCTGCACCATAGCCACCAATAGCATACATCACGCCGTCCATGACTCCTACACTAACACCTTTACGATTTCCAGACATTTCTGCAACTGTTGTCCATGTGTCAAGCGCAGGATCATAATATTCCACAGATTTAACAGTTTTACGATCACCAGCACCCCCAACCTACACAATTTAATTTAATGAAATGTTTTACAAATTATAAATGCATAATATAATATGATTGTTCACCGCATATAAACGATTATTGAGTACACCAACACCAAAATCATATCTCTTAATTGACATACTAGACACTAGTCTCCATTTTTGAATACTGACATCGAAAACCTCTACGCTATTAACTGAATTTTTGAAATTACCTCCACCGACCTAGAATTACAAAATTAAATGTAATATTTAAAATATAAAATAAGTAATATACCATTTATTTAACTTACTGCATATATACAATCATCCAATACACCAACTCCCAAACGCCTCCTACTAACTAACATGTCGGCCATTGGAACCCATGAGGGTGATTGTGAAGATACATCAAGCATACTGACAGATTTAGAACTTATTCCATTCACACTTCCTACAGCAAAAACATATCGATCTCTCATAACGACGAGACCAGCTAACCCTCGAAATTCATTTAGTCCTGGTGCAATCTTTCTTTGCGTGGTTGCTGGGTCATACCATTCTGCATAATACTTTGGCGATGTATCAGACCGATTGAACATTAGAATAACCTAATAGAATTAAATGGACAAAATAATTATGAAGATAAATTAAACAAAACAGAATCATACTTTTTGCGAATCACCAAACTGCCTAGGTTTACACCGAATTGTTTTTGGAATCGTGAAATGCTGAAATGATTTTTGTAGATTAAAATTTAATGCTTCAATAACATATTTGTTGCCTAAAAACACAAGTAATAATAATAATTAATAAAATAAATAAATTCATAATGAATGCATCATATTTATGAAAATAACAAACATTTAGGATCATTTTTTAGAAGAGGTTCATTTACTATATTAAATAATATATCAGGTTTAGATGCTAATGTTGGCAGACGCACATGTTCCATTAATTCTGAGAGAACATCTTTTCTTATTTTCAAATCATGTTTTGCCCATTTCATAACACTTTCAAATACCTGAAAATTACAATGATAAATAATTGAAATTAAATTTAAATATCTCAAAATGGTAATATTGAAGATCATAGGGGGGTGTTTCTAACTATTATTTTCCATACTTACATTATATTATATATTTGTTAAACTACCCATTAGTGGATTACTGGGTCCTAAACATGTAATGCATCTTGGTTTCTTTTTTTTTTTAACTAAGGAATATTTTTATAATTTTAAATTATCAAATCTATATTTATTAGTTTCAATACTTTGATAACCTTCTCTATGTATATTATTAATATAAAAATATTAGTAAAAGGTACATTAGGTTTTATCATTTTTATTATATATTATTTTTTATATACGCCTGGTCATTATTTAATTCAAGTATATGTTTTTTTTATCCCTAGTTTCATAGTAAATAGATTTTATACAATAAAAAAAAAAATAACATGTAATGTAGAAATCTGAATCAGTAAAGCTTATTTTTCTACAACTGTGTTATTCTACAATAATATTGCAGTTTGCTTACTTTTTCTTCATATGGAACAGCAAGGTCATTACAGGATATAATCTTAACCATATCTTCGGAAGATAATGATAGGAACTCATTAGTTTTAACCACTTCCCTGAAATTAATTGTTATTAAATAAACAATTTATTAAGTATAGACTGAAGCTAATTATATCATACAAAAACTGTTTTTTAATGAATGCTTCACAACTTGATAACAAATCCGTACAGTTATGTAAATCAGCAAACGCCCTGATACCAAGACAATTCGATGCATCAAGTAGTTTTTGTAAAAATTCAGCACATGCAGCACTTACAAAATCTAACTGTAAGATGTTTGCTCCTTGTAATAAAACCTTGAAAATCAACAATAATACATTTAAAACAATTTTATATTAGTCTACGTAAAATCAAATTGTTAATTATACCTGTACATTTTCTTTTGTGACTATAAATTCACCAGTATAAATATAATCTACTAATATTTTTAAAACCATGGAATCTAATTCTCTTATATTAACAAGATCTTTATTGCTCTCATCAAAATTATCAAACATTGCTCTGAAATATGGACTAGCTGCAATTAGAACATTTTTATGTCCTAATACTAAAGTACCGTCATTTGTTTTAAATCTAATATCACATAAAACTTTATTTCTAAAAACAAAATTGTGTTACTAATATTTATTTTGAATTAAGGTAAAATTACAGTTAGCATACTTGCGTAGAGATTGTAAATTTTCTAGTAATCTTACAGAGTGAGAGTCATTTCTAAATTGTGTCGGTTCACATTCATTTGATTTCAGAACTTCCTTTAGATTACTTTCACCAGATGAAGCCTGAACGTTATCCATTTCTTTTACTGCCTTAACAGCTTTGAAATCAGCTAAAACAATTGGATTAATTTTAATATCATTGTGTTACATTAAGTACATTATTTTAGTATTAAACTAAATTTAAGAAACTAAGACAGGGTAAAAATCAACAAAATACTGCTTATTTTTAATACTTTTCATTAGGTATATTTTCAGCAGAACAAAGTTGTTTTAGTAGAACTGAAGTATAACTGTCTTTCCCGAAAAATCTACAACCACTTTAAGGAACTATATTTGTAACGTCACATCATGATCAGAATATTAAATTATTATTTAAAGAAGAGGAATATTTTCATTATTAGTAAAGTATTATTGAATTAAAATAAGTACATTATAGAATGTTTTTCTTAATTATTTTTCAATAAGTATGAATTCCTTTTCCAAAAAAATGACAACTTAGTTAAGTGAGTAATTTTTTTTTCAGTAAGCTCATCACCACAATATAAACTTCATAAATCCACATATAGGTGCTCAAACACAAACAATTGATTATTTATGGAGACACTTAAAAGTAAAATGTAATATTTAGGTAGTCACATGGAGCAAAAAACCTAGTCGAAAAGCAATTTAGTACAGGAGGCGTTCAGTCAATCTGTTCTAAGTTTTTTTTTTTAAGAGGAGCTATACTCGCATGCGTTGTCTCGTCTTACAAATGCACGACATAGCAAAAACTGTTTTGCGCAAGACAACTATGCCCCCTCTGTATTTATAGTAGAATTACTAAACTTCCACAACGCATAGGGAAGAACTTTATCTGGGTTGTAGCGTTTTTATTATTTGGACAACATTAATATTATTAAAGTTATTAGTTTGAGAACAACATTAGTTTTTTTTGTTGAATTATTAAAAACTATTGGTAAATGCTATAAAAAAAACAAAAACGCTACGACACAGATTAAGTTCTTCCTTATGTGTTGTGGAATTTTGGTGATTCTACTATAAATAAAGAAGGAGCATAGTTGTCCCACGCCATACAGTTTTTGCTATGTTGTGCATTTATAATACGGAGACAATGTATGCGGTTGTAGCGTCCTCTCAAGAGACATAAAAGACACGTTTGTATGAAATATATTTTTTACCTACATGGATAATCATAGGTCCGACCATAGGGCAATATAGAGGCGGCGTTATCTATTCAAACTGTATTATATGGCTGATGCCAAACTAGCTAGCTATAACTAAACTATTATTCTATCTTCTATGGGTCGGACACAAGTGGTCATCTTTTGCAGAGGGCATACGTACCCATGAATTTCTAATTCAAACGTTTGTGATTTTGTGAAAATGCTTACTTTGTTGCGCGTGCCTACGCTTCATATTAAGGCGACAGCGGTGTCTGTGTCCGGCGTAGGTGACTGGAGGTTCGAATCTCAGCGTCGATGGCGGATTCGGTGGTTCTGGAACTTCAACAATCACAATTTCGTATGAAAAAACGTGACCACGACTACGGAATGTACCTTGTAAATAGTAAATACGTGCCGGCGCCGGTGTGTGCGTGCGATACGACTTCGACAGTGCGACGTCCTTGCAGTTTCGCTGTGTGCGGTGATATTGATATTATTGTTAAAAAGAAATATAGGTAACAATATATCGATACAAGTGGGTAATCGTTCTATTGTGATGTGTATAAAATTAATAATAATAATATGATGAACACGTATTGGTATATGTTCAAGACAAAAAACAGAGGTTAGGTTTTCGCGCGTCGTGCGTACGCGTGTAGATCATAATATTCATAGATAATAGCATAGAACAATAATTATTGAATGGTAATAGAGATGGTGTAGGCATCTATTGGTGTAAGTACGCGGCTACCCGTCGCTTTTCGGCGTTTTTCAATATTATTATTTATCATACGAAATTTAAAGTAAGCAAGTACATAATAATTCTATTTATAATTCTAATTATCTATGATAATAATATTATTATTTATTAAAATATTATAATACCTATAGAGAAACCATATACCTACTATTATAGTATTATGTAAATTTTTTTATTTTTGATCTTTAAAAATATTTGACTAATTTACCTGAGTAATTGGTAATAATTAATATTACATTATTACCCACATGAATCATATTGAAATATGTAAGTTTTCTCAATTGTGTGTTTTAGGTGAATGCCAGCATAACAAGGCGATGTATAAGAGCCATGTATATTGTTCGGTTATGGTCGTAAAAACTTTTACTCAACTGTAGATATATTTTTATTTTTGAGTACTAATTCAATCAATACCTACGATCAAATGTTTTCAAATAACAAGTTTAGAAATTGGCTATATTGAAACTTTCAAAAAGACGTTAAATCATATTTAATTTTTTTTATTTTTAGCGTTAAAAAAAAAATTCTAAATCGTTGTATTGTACGTGCAATGGGGGGGG
>NC_042494.1:169307371-169311633 GCF_005508785.2 Acyrthosiphon pisum | reverse complement strand
CCGCTCTTAATTTATTATGGCCCCAGGCCCGACCCCCCCCCCCCGAATTCAAAATATAATTATTTTTTACCAATTATTAAAAATGTGATTATGCACGTTTAGAAAAATTTATTGTGATTACTACTAGGTAATACAATTGTTATTGTAATAATTTAATTTTTATATTCGTGGAACCGTGGATAAATTTATCTGAAAAAGATATATAAATATATAATAGGGTTTTGATACCTGGTTTATAAACGATAATAGACTAGCCGCAGCCTATAAATAGTCAGTGCGTACCCGACTGCTATTTGTAGACTGTCAGCGATTCAGCCGTTATCTTTACCATTATTTTTATCTTTATCTAGATCATTTCAACAAAGACGAACTAACATAATATTAGACGATCAATTCAAATCATTCAATATACGATATACCTACATGGCTACATGCTTCATGGCTCATGCTTGATAGTTGATAGGTATAAACAACGATCAATTAAAAACTAAGAATAAGAAGTACCTATTTTGCAATTTGATTATTTGTATTTGTGACACCTTGATGCTAACCGTCTGGCCGTGTCATATGTGAACTGTTAATATATTTGTTAATGCAATGAAACGTTATTTTAAAAGCAATGCTAGAGCAATAAGTGCTAAAAAAAAATTATGGAAAATGATAAAAGGGCCAAACATTATTGGCCCCCCTAGTAGAAATTTTCTGGCTACGTGCCTGCAGTATACATGTAACGCATGAGCTCCACTAGTTGATATATTATAATATATTATTAATATATATATAAATAAATAAATATTGATTTGACCAATCGTCGTCCTAGAATGAAAAGGTTCTAAATCAATTTTTTTGAAAAATGGTTTTTTTGCATATTATTATTAAATATTTGTTGTTGTATAATTCAATCCTGAAATCGTATCGATCCGTTGATTATTCAATGAGAATAAATGAGATACAGAGAATGAAAAGGTTCTAATTCATACGTGAATGATAGGTACGGGCTAATTTAAAAACGCTCTCCTGAACAATTACAAAAATTACGTTAGAAGTTAGAACCTTTTCATTCTGAGGCGATGCAATAGTTTTTTAATTTGTCAGGTCTTCCTGTTTTACGCTGAATATTAATTTTAATTATCTTGTAGGTAGGAGCCCAGGAGTTTGGAATATTTTTTTAGTGTTGAAATTTAATATTTATCGAATGCTAATGAAACAAGTTTTGACAAATGGACACCAGTTCAGGGCCTGACAAAATAGATACCTATCTATTTTGTCATGGTTCAGGGTAAGTTTCACTGCATATATATATATACATTTATTATATATATACATAGGCATCCGCAGGGGGGGGCAAGCTGGGGCATTTGCCCACTCTGGCATTTTCAAAATAATTTTTGTAAATTGAATGTTTTAAGATAAATTGCTATATACTATACAACATATTTAAAGTGGTTATATGAATAAAAGGTTACCATTATAAAAACATTAGATTAGATTATATTTTGCAGTCGATTGATAATTGTATTTTTAGATCAGGCCTTTCTAAAGCTAAATAACTTTCTACATAATATTCTCTATCATAAAATATCTACCTATCTAATTCTATCTATTATATAAAGTGATTACTGATTATTAATTGTGTACCCATATACTATTTTATCATCGTGATCGTAAGTCAGTCGTTATTGGTTAGTTGATGTGTTTTGTAAATCTATTGGCCCATCGAATATATTTAACGGTTGTTCGAATTTGATATAAAATGGATTTGGGAAGATACTTTAAAAAACCTCGTTTAGAACTAGAACCTGACAATGCTAAAATAAACGAAAATGAAACCGTAACTAGCCAAATAGAAATAAATCAGTCAACTTCTTTTGGTGAAACATCTACTGCGTTAATTATTGTAGAAAAGGTAAGACAATAATTTGTATTACACTATTGACTCTAAGGTCTTTTTAAATATATATAACAATTCAATTTAAATCATAATAGTATATAAAAATTATACAGATATTATTTGGAGGTCTGCATAAATATTATAGGGTGGAAATTGATTTTTTAAGCAAAAACAAAAATAAATTATACCAAGAAAAAAAGTATAAGAATTATATTTCCGTTATAATTAAAAAAATAATAAAAATAGTTAAGTATATAATAAAATATTTTTCCTCAAATCCAAACATTGCCCGCTCCTAGAAAAATTTCTGGGGGCGCCTATGTCTATATATTATAAATATGAATCCAACATTGAGTACCTAAAATATTATTTATATAAAATAAATTTGTATTCAAAATTACATAATCTAAAATTGAAAGGTGTAACCATTTTTTTTAGATTCTGAGCAGAGCGATGTGTGGATGTTTTTTTTAAATTAAAATTTTTTTTTTATGTTTCTGTCATCGACGTATTTGGGGCAGTACACTGCTTCGATTTTCTTCATCAGTATTTCGATCGATAGGAAAGTGAATTTAGTTGGTTCATTCAGAAGGTCAAAATTTAAAATTCCAATAGTCTTAAAAGCGCCGAGAAAAACAAAATAAAAATTAAGGAAAAACGGGAATTTTTAAGCAAAATAGGTTTTCGACAAAATAAATTTTGGTTTTTGGTGTAAGTGTGTAACTCTAAAACAAATAACCGCAGTTACATACGATTTTCCCCGAATATTAGCATTTTCTATACAGGATAAAATTTGACTTGTTTTGAATGGTTTACGCGGACATATTCAGTTTCCAATTTTTTAGTTTTTTTTCTATAAATGTCAATAACATTTTAAAGCTTGAACATTTGATATATGATGTTACGATGGCAGTTGAAAAATATATAATAAAAATGCAGTCACAATTTTTTATTATAAGTATTTAAAGTTCAAATGTTGACAAAATACGTAAAAATACGAAAATGTGTAAATTATTTTGAGTAAGAAATTCATGAAAAATTTTATTTTTAAATCTAACATTAGAAAATTTAATACGAGATTCCTCCAAAGTATGTCCACCTTTATCCAAAATAAATATAAATATAAATCTTCTAGATCCTCGCCTAAGTCGAGCCGCTTCCGCGTAGATACTTGTACGTTCGTACTTACCTAGTACCTACATTATATTACGTAAAGCTAATTGAGATAAAGAATAATCCGATTATATCATAATATGCATTAAAAAAAAAGTATAAAAATATTTATTTGGAAAACAGTCTACTTTACTATAACGACTGACGAGCGACGACTGTTGTACTCGTAGAATTGCACTGTTGTAAACGTGTAACTTGTAGTTGTCACTTGTCTGTTGTCTGTAACGACTATAACGACTGTTGCGGTGTTGTAGCAATACCATTGTATTGACTATAATTTTACTGTGGTTGTTGTACTGTTATAGACCCGGTTGTCAGGCCCGGCTCAAGGGGTTGGCAACATAGTCCCACGCCTAGAGTGGCACTTGGCAGCACTTTAGTAAGAGGGCGGCAATTTCAAAATAATGATAATATTATATTGTTAGGGGCGGCAAAATTTGATTTTGCCTAGTTCACTATTTTTGATCGAGCCAGTCCTGGACTCACTAGAGTACTAACCAGTAGACTGTAGGTACTGCTGTAGCATAGAGCATGACAAAATAGATGGGTATGATGACCAAGGTTTATCGATAATAATATATATATATTATGTAGAATATGTTATCTATAAGCAAATTTTAGCAAATAAGCCTTGTATGACGACTTAATTTCTACCATAGAACATTTCTACGCACATCCCCGCACGTGCCCTGACAACTACCTTTCAACAGTGTAGTTCGCAATACCTCACTGATTGTGGTATTTTACCGCCAAACACAGATTTCTATATAGTCATAGGCGCAATTTCAACTTTTGACTTGGGGGGCTGAATATATTAAAGGCAAGCAGACCATTGCACTAAAATTGTATGTCCTAGGTTTTTGGGGGGCTACGGCTAGGTTTGGGGGGGGCTTATCACCCCCCAAGCACCACCCCCAACTTGCGCCTATGTATATAGTTTTATAGTAGAAGTCTGTGCTGCCAAAATACAAGTTATCAATTATAAATTGTCGATTTCAATAGATTGCAATCGATTACAACCGATTACAATAAATTATCGATTACAAACTATTTTGTCATGTCTTTTATGCACCGGCGAGCACGCGCCCCCATTGTTCTATTCCCGCACACAGGGGCGGATTTACCCATAGGCCACCAAGGCACTGGCCATAGGGCGCAATATTTTATGGGGCGCAATTTTTTAGTTAATTTTTACTTT
>NC_042494.1:169303958-169307302 GCF_005508785.2 Acyrthosiphon pisum | reverse complement strand
CCTATGCAAAATTGTATTAATATTTATTTGTTTAGTTGGTATAAAAATACCTAAATACAATTTTTATAGTTTTGTTTTAGTTCATGGAACATTACTCCCCCCCCCCCCCCCCCGTGGGAGCACGCCAATGTACGGGGCGCTAGTGTTGTAATGCCTAGGGGCGGAAAAATGGTAAGTCCACCTTTGCCCGCACAGAAGTTGAAAACTGCATAAAGGTCCGCACCTTTATGCAATGTGGGCAAAAATTAACTTTAGTAAGTTAAGTTAAGTCAAGTCAACATTTAGAAAGCTATAAGATTTAATAAACAATATATTTCACTTTTAAGCGGGGCTTAAAACCGGTAACCGATTTTTCCCGGTAACCGGTTACCATGACTACTTTTTGGACTGGTACGCCAGTACATTACACTATCTATGATAAAATAAATTCTAATTTTGTTTAAATCATGGCTCCTAGTTCCTATTTAAAAAAAAAGAAAAACCGGTTTCAGAGTGGTTACCGGTAATTTTGAAGAATTAAAACCGCTTTCAAACCGATAATCGGTAACCGCATTTTTAGAGATCATTTTGGTAATCGGGAATCAATTACCACCAATTCTAAAAACCCGAAAACCGGTAACTGGTTTTGAAAAATTATCCTGGTCCGGTAGGTTTCCTCGGTTTCCATTTCCTCGGAAGCGGTTTCAAGCCCTGAAATTTAATGAAGTGATTTTTGGAAGAGCAAAAATATAAAGTTCATGGAAAAATAACAGATCAAAATTTAAAATAGAAGTCGTTGGTAGGTATACTTTGTATTTTCAAACTTTTGGTTAGTCACTAATCTTCTGTCATACTCATACAGAACAGTTAGAATATTAGTGTATTTGGATCTTCTAAACATTTTAAAAATGTCAACTATTAACACAGAATTGCTTATTTTAGAAGTTAAAAAATATGAGTTATTATATAATCAAGAACATCCGCAGTATAAGGACTACAGACAAAAGGACCGGATAATCGACAATGAGATAAGTAAGACAATATGGGAGGGGAAAATGGTAAGTAGTGTCATGTTCAGGGGCGTCATTCGGTGGTACTACCCTAGCAAATATTGAGATAACGCCCCTGGACATGTTACAATAATTGCACATCGATTTTAATTATTAGAATATATAAAAGAAAATATTCAGATGTAAATAAAACTATTAAAATATATTTAGATTTTGAGTTAATCTATGCATTTGCAACGCGACTTCTCGCATATTTATCCACAGACACCTATTGTACCTATGGATAATTATGCGAGGAGTTGCATTGCGCTTTCGCAAAAATCATGGACGCTTGAAGTCGCGTAAGATGTCGAAGCTCCGAGCGACATGTTCCCCCTCCGTAGTCCCGCGCCGCCGTCAACGGCCGGCGAGATGGCCATCGGCCGTCGCGAACTTTTTGCTTTTTGTCTTTTTCCAACGGCTGAACCGCCCGGAACGTCCGCGCTATCGTTCCTGTGTGTATCGTGTGTGTCCTGTAAACCTCGTGTGTACACGAGGTGTCCGTGAGCCCGAGTTGTGATCAGCGGCCACGGTCGGTACCTACACCCGAAGTACGTTTCGTGTTGTAGTCATTGTCGCGATATGTACCTGTTGCTTCGAGTAAAGTAACAAAAGTCGCGTGTGAACACGCCGGTCTGTTCGTTGGCCCCGTCGTGATCGACGTCCGACGCTGAGTGACACACCGTCTACGATATCGTCATTTACCTACGCCGTGCGCGTGTTCCGTTTTACACTCTGCGTGATCGCGAGTGTAATTTTGCCACGCTGAATTACAACCATTTTATTACGTTCTCGCTGTCGTGATCGAAGCGTGCGCTACTCGCGTTGAATCACGAGCTATCATCATCTAGCGACGAGCAGAAGATTTTGTCCGCCGTCGCCGTTCCGGCGAGGGATCTACACTGGTCGGCACCAAGGAGCATCGCCACATCGCCAAGCCACGCAGTCGCCGAATTCAGGTTGATCATTTATTTAGTCCCGCGTAGTCAGTGGGTTGCTTTTTTTAAAATATAAATATTGTTCCTCAGCTATTGTACTTAGTTTTAAGTTTGTATTACCATTTTGGGCGCCCGCTATTGATTTATAATTATTTATTGTACAAATATACGTGTTTCCAACATTTTGATTTGCAAGTGCGCATATTGGTTAACCCGTCCAGCTTTCGACACATTACGCAAATCGTTGCCGACAACCGCTAAACCTATAGGTTAACGGTAACGGCGTAACACAAATCGACAGTCCTGTAAAGTATTTAAGTAAAAGTATTTGAGTAAAAGTATTCAAATACTTTTTAAAGTATTGAATAACTTTTTAAATACTTTCAGCATGAAGTATTTTGAATAGTATTTTAAATACTTTTTGGTATTGAATACTTTGGTTTTTATTTCGAACATTTTATTTTTATTCGAAATAATTGGTTGGAAAAATATTATTGTCAACTACAATCAGTGGCGTCTGCGCGGGGGGGAGGGCTAACGGGCTGAAGCTCCCCCCATTGCCCATATTATTATTACTTTTTCAAAAATATTTATCAAGTTTCAACTGTCAACTATAGTAAGCAAGACGTAAATTTCATATATGTCTATTACCAGAATAAATTCATTTTTGAAAAAACAATGAATTTGCATACCAATTTTCATAAATCATCTGTAATTTTTAGGTAAAAGTATGAATTACTTGTATGAAAGACCTTGTATTAAATTATTTAGCCTTAGCTATATACATTTAATATTTTATAAGTTTTGAACTACAAATTAACTATGGTTTTGACGAAATTTGAACTTTAAATGCTTATAAAACATAACCATGATGCCTATGTGTTAATATTTTAGCTATAATAAAAACTTACGCATTACATTTTTAAGCTTTTTAACCGAATGAATATTTTTTTATTGACATTTATAGAAAAACAAATTTAAATTAATCAAATACAATCCAAATGAGGACAGTATAACCAAGCTGGTTACCAAACAATTTTAATACATTTTCATTTTTTTCTCCAATTATTTTAGAAAGCAATGAGCATTTTCAATTTCAACCTCCTAAAAGTATCAATTCGCTTCCAAAAACATACATCCGGCATCTATGTTTATGATCAGAGCATTTTTTCTACTATAAAAGTGGAAAGTTACAAATATTTTAAAATACCTCAAATAAACGTCTGAATTATTAGACTTGACAAAATAAAAATTGTAACTAATTTTCAAGATACTTGAAAATTTAGTACAGCTCCTACTATATTGTTACAATGAGATTTAAAATATATAAAAATCCTTAGACACAGTTTTTTTTATTAGCATTTAAAGTTCAAAATTG
>NC_042494.1:169300961-169302425 GCF_005508785.2 Acyrthosiphon pisum | reverse complement strand
TCAGTTGAAAAATATTAAAAATACATAGGCACAATTTTTTTTTTATAAGCATTTAAAGATCAAATTTTGACAAAATTTATCAAATTTTAATTTGAAAAATTATTTTGTACTTAAAAATTTATAAAATGTTCAATTTTTGTATCTAAGAATTAAAAATTTAAAACAAGATTCCACGTAAGTAATTAATTCTGTTACCAAAAAATCTAAAATATACATTTTAACAGTTTATTTTTATAGTCATTTTAAGTACAAATTTGGACGAAATTACGTATTAAAAACCTAGGATAACTCTTTTAGTTATTTTGTTGTGATTGTATAATATTATTCGTGGGTACTTGAAACTTCTAAAGTATACTATTATATATATCTATGATTTTACCACGGTTTTTTGTTGATGTATAACGCGTTATAACTTATAAGTACCTAATAGATATTTTGATATGATTAATTTGGAATTTATTATAGGTACCTATTATAGGTCAATTTTTTTTTAATACCATAGATAAGTATATATATGTCTAATACATAGACTGATATACCGTCTCCGCTCAGAATCGTTTTTCTTATACAGTGATATTATATCATTGAATTCAAATTTAATACCATCCATTATACAGTGACCCACTTCTAACCTACTGTACAGCAGAGCGACATCCACTTACCCACCTTTTTTTGTATAAGTTTACATAAATCTGTATCCAGCTAAACGGAATGATATCCAACAAAATTCAGTCCATGAAAAAAGGTACAAGTTCCAGACATCCTCCCAATAAGGTCTAACTGTTAAAGTAGTGATATGACTGGCAGTACTGATAATTAGAGCACGTAAGTTTTATGATTTGCATATTACTCTATTATAATTTATATGCTCGACTATCTAGAAATCTGAGCTATACAGTGGTGAGTTTTAAAATTTAAAAGTTAAAATGCATATTTTGCATATTTTGTTAGTTTGTAACGAGTAACGTAATTTTTAGATTCTGAGTGGAACGATGAATGTATTGATTTTACAATGATGTGTGTTTTTTTTTTTTTTTTTTTTATTTTTTTTTTATTTTTTATTTTTTTTTGGGTCTGTCATCACGTTTTAGGACAGTAAAAGTGCTTGGATTTTCTTCAACAGTACCTTTTCTGATAGGAAAGTGAATCTAGTTGGTACTTTGGGGGGTCAAAAGTAAAATGTTTCCAATAGTTTTCAAACGCGCCGTGAAAAACAAAAGAAAAATTAAGGAAAAACGGGAATTTTTACGCAAAATCTGTTTTCGAGAAAATCGATTTTGGTTTTTGGTGTAACTTTAAAAGAAATGACCGTAGATATATGAAATTTTGACTGAATGTTTATCTTAGCATTTTCTATACACCATAACATTTTCAAAATATTTTGATTTATTTTGAGCTCTTTACGGACATTTTCATTTTCCATTTTTTTTAGTTTTTTTTTCTAAAAATATCAATAAATTTATT
>NC_042494.1:169299844-169300861 GCF_005508785.2 Acyrthosiphon pisum | reverse complement strand
AAGTCTGTGCTGCCAAAATACAAGTTATCAATTATAAATTGTCGATTTCAATAGATTGCAATCGATTACAACCGATTACAATAAATTATCGATTACAAACTATTTTGTCATGTCTTTTATGCACCGGCGAGCACGCGCCCCCATTGTTCTATTCCCGCACACAGGGGCGGATTTACCCATAGGCCACCAAGGCACTGGCCTAGGGCGCAATATTTTTTGGGGCGCAATTTTTTAGTTAATTTTTACTTTTTAGTTTTTCATAATTTCATAATTCTATTTACCTAAATTTATATTTTATATTATTTTTTTTTCGTATACAACTTGCATGATACTGAATAATGGCTCACGTAGTCACGTCGCAGTAACGTTTTAATTTATAAGCTATAATAACCTTGCCGTTTGAGTTTAATTCTGTGACCAGCGTGCGCCGCGTTGCGCCGCCACCGCTAGAGGTTCAACATCGACACTCGACAAGGCAGTTGCCCGTGTTAATGCATAGGAGGTGGTATACGGGTATGCGGCGTACACACGTACAATATTGTGAATGGCGCATGCGCAAAACGCCAGCCAAGGCAGTCAAATATTATACTGCCTCGGGCCGCCGGGTACATTACTACATTTTATAAAGCCACTCCACTAGCTAGGTGGGGGACAGCTCGCACAGTGCTTAGTGGAATGACCCGCCTCACCCCACATCCGTCACCACAATATTAGAATACTGGAATTAATTCTGGAAATCAGGTTTCTTGATAAAGTAATTAATAATAATAAACATTGCAACGACTCGCAACGCTGGCACTGTCGCCCGTCTCCTGTAAAGTGCATACTGCATACTGCTCAGAAATTTGTTAATCGATTACGATTATAGAGACCAGAGTGCTCACATAAATCAAGGCGAAAAATGATTTAATTATTGTACAAGTGTACAAATGTACCTATGCAAAATTGTATTAATATTTATTTGTTTAGTTGGTATAAAATACCTAAATACATTTTTATAGTTTTGTTTTAGTTCAT
>NC_042494.1:169298962-169299744 GCF_005508785.2 Acyrthosiphon pisum | reverse complement strand
AAATACATTTTTTTGTCATTTTTTTCTGATGTAAAAACTATAAAGACATTTATGGAACTCAAGGGTCAGGTTTGTCAAAATTTGAACTTTAAATGCTTATGAAAATAATCTTGGCTATGGAATTTCAATATTTTAAAATTAAAAACAATTAAATTAATAAGATAATTAAGTTACCTACCTACTTTACTCGTAACTCAAATAAAATTATAATGACAGTTATTTATTCTTCGATCAATTAAGTTAAATAAAAAATAATGGATGTATTAAATTTGAATTCATGAATACACAATCATTGTAGGCATACGAAAAACAATTCTGAGAAAAGATCTTATATTAGCTTATAATTTTTTATAAGTATATTTTATAATTTTATTGTGATTAATTAGCGATGCTGGTCCGTCATAAAGCACGTCATAGCCCATAGGTACTCGCTATTATTCCATATAACTTCTCCCTTGTAAGAGTCTATTCCGTACGCATAATTGCTTAAATCGAGTTCCTGTTGGCATAATTAATATATTTTCTTTATTATTAGCCATTGCTATGCCATCCAAAAGTTTTATTGTGAGTTTTGCTTGCACGACAACATTTGTCCAAGAACCTTTGTCGGTAGTATAACCGGAACCTTCGCAGTTTCCTTCCCTGTCCAATGAACCAACTACAGTATAAGACGCCATAGTCGTGTCATTGTTTTTTAATACAAAAACTCTTCCCATTGGGGATTGATAAATAAGTTTTTGGTGCATTTCTGCACATCTAACGCTGCCTAGTGTTTGAACTTC
>NC_042494.1:169297912-169298912 GCF_005508785.2 Acyrthosiphon pisum | reverse complement strand
TATGTACCTATATAGATCAATTTTTTTAAAATACTATAGACTATAATATAATATTATGTCTTATACCTAGACTGACATACCGTCTCCGCTCAGAATCGTTTTTCTTATACAATGATATTATATCATTGAATTCAAATTTAATACCATCCCATTATACAGTGACCCACTTCACACTTGTAACCTACTGTACAGCAGAACGACATCCACTTACCCACCTTTTTGTTATAATGATATGTGAGCATATCATTACATCCACCCTGCACTTTTTTGTGTTGTGCCCTCACAACACCACTCGTGGGTGAGGGTGAGAGCAATACAAACATTTAGGTAGAAGAAAGTGAGAAAAAAAAAAATATTGAAAGTTCAAAAGTTCAAAGTTCAAAAGTTTGAATATAATTTAAACTGGACATTTATATATATTTTTATTTTACAATCTAAAAGGGGTAATGGAAATAAAAATTAAAGCTTATATATTATATGGGAGAAATTAGGAAGATAGAACTGATATTAAAAGTTCGTTCTACCCTCATTTCATTGTTGTGTTTCTATTATAGTTAATGATCTTATATATTTTATATTTTAAGTTCCCTATCTGGTGTTGTAATGATAGCTATCCAATTCTTTTTTAAATTTAATATTTGTATACAATTTATTGTCATGTTGACATATCATGAATATTTTACATATTTTACATATTTGTTCTTATTCTATATTTTTTTTTCTAAATACCTACTAATTTTTCTTTTACATGGTTCTAACTTTTAATCAATTACATTTTTGGTGTGCTTATCTAACTATACACGTTTTATAGTTAATTCGCTTACAATATACTTAAAAACAAAAAAATTATGATATCTTAGAAGTTAAATGAGGTTTTTTTTTACATTTTTTTGTATTTCCTAGCCTTAACATTTATTTTCTTACTTATACTAACTTAAACTAGGTTAATTTATTTTTTCTTAGTATTTACTGCTTTAAATTAATTTTATACCTTATACTA